>NC_143584.1:206111745-206263383 GCF_048544385.1 Mastigoproctus giganteus | reverse complement strand
ATGATTGTCAGATTTTGATTTAGTGACAAGTAATAAGTGATATTGGATGCTTTGTATGGAATTAATTTATAAAAACAATTTTATAAAAAAAAAAAAATCACTCAACCAGTTCAGTTTTATTTTTCCCTATTTTTTTATTTGTTGCAAAAATTGTCAGTGTTTGGCTAGATAGCCAAACATTGACAAATACTATTTTCTTAATACTATATACTGTGTATGTAAATCTTAATATTGTTTTCTAGCAATTGCATTCTGTTAGCCACTCAGATTTTGAATATTTGAATGATTATTCCTTGCTCCTTTAATCCACTTTTTTCCATAGAATCATTGTTTTACATTAATAGGTAAAATGATATGTCTGATAAATTCTTTTTTTTTTTTTTTGTCTATATTCTACTTATTGGCATTTTCTGTATAATAAAATGTAACGTTGTATTATAGATCTTAGCAGGACATGAAGCTCCAGTAAGTTCTGTTAGTTTTAGTCCTTCTCAAAGTATTCTTGTTAGTGCCTCCTGGGATAAGACTGTGCGAATCTGGAATGTTTTTGAAAGTAAAGGTTGTCGTGAGACAATCACATTTACATCTGATGGTAGGCATTTTCTACTTTTTAATCTAATACACTGTATTGTTGTAAAAACGTGTTTTCAAAAAAAGTAAAACTATCTTGCTATTTTTTACTGCTATTCTTATTTCTTTAATTTTAATGAAATTCTGCTGTACTCTGCAGCAATGAAAATTATACATGTATGTATACATATAATATAAAATTTAGAAAAACAAATAATAAAAAAAAAACAATAAACCTCTTGCTTATGAAATTTTCAAACAAGTTGCAAGAGATACAGTCGATATTTATATGAATTAATGAGAAATATGAAACAGTTAATTTTGAATTTAAAGCTTTGAATGAAATTATGTTGCCCATGATACAATTAGGATGTTTAAAATTGTTGCTCATGGAAGTTGATGAATGTTGATCACTTCATTTTGGAAGGCTTCTTGAATGATCAGGTTGCTATCAGATTTGTCACAAATTGATAGGTGGGAGACATGCTGCTAGTACATGAACGGAATTAGTTCTGTAATTGTGCTAGATGTGTCTATCCTACACAGGATAGACACATCTACCACAATTAAATCTTGTGTATTAGTTTGACATTAAAGCTTTTTGATGTCGAACTAATATATGATAGACATGTCATTAAGTTGCAAAATAAAATATCCATAAAATTGATGATATTGCTATGGTAGTAAAACATCAGATTTTAGCTGGTAAGTTGGGTAGCAAACTTTCTCCATCGTGACTTAGTTTTTGTTTCTTTCTGTTGCATCATATGGGTTCAAGATGTTAAAGATAAACTCTAAGCTGATGAGTACCAATGATTTAATTAATATAGCTGATTAGTATTAGCAAGGAAGCCAGAGGCTTTTGCTACACCAGGCAAAAAAAAAAATGTAAAAGTAGATAAGAAAATAAACAAATTATGTGCTCACATAGGTAACCATCCAGTGGACAATAGAATTTCTTCAATTTCTTCACAGGTAGTTGAGTCTGACAGTCTCAACTACCTGTGAAGGCAGCTTGTTCCAGTAATCAACAACTTTCTGGCTAAAAAAAGAAAACTTTCTAAAATCTAGTATAAACCTCTTCCCTTGTAATTTGAATTTATGGCCCATAGGTCTAGAATTATTTATAACAGTGAAAATTTCCCCTTCATTCGTTTTACTAATTCTATCTCAGAGTTTTACAAACCTCAGTTAGGTCCCCTCTATGGTGCCTGGTAAATTAGCAGGGATCTCTGAAATAATATGGATTTCATTTTAATAAACCAGTTTCATTGTTAGCCTGAATAACAACGAGAGTAATATTTGAGATATGTACACCAGCGTTACCTTTCAGTGAATGTAATACCAAAGTCTTTAGTAGCTGTTACTTCATTGATTATTTATTTGTTGATATTACATTAATGGATAATCCAGGTTCTTTTCCCTGGTCCAGCAAATGACAAGCTTTAACAATTAATTTAGAAATATATTTATGAAAAGAACACTTCGAAATTCCATTGATTTCTCAATATATATATGTATGCTTTTTTTACTCCTGGGATAATTCAGAGATATATAGGCATACATAAATATGTGGAGAGATGTGGACTGATATTTAGTGATATGTCATTAATGATGGAACATATATATTCTGATATCTTTGGGTAGCTGTGCAAACTAAATAGATTTTATTTATACTTTCTCCTTATTAGAAGAGTTTGTTAAATATTTCAAAGAAAAAACATGTAAAAATAATCTGAAATTTTTTACAATTTTAATTTTGCTGTTGCCAAAGATTTATTTTTATTTTTCATATGCATAGGTAACCATAACTAGTTATAATTTAATATTAATAATATTAAATTAATATTATTAATTTTAGTAAATTTAAATAAACACGAACATTTGAAATTAAACTTTCTTGAAATAATTACAGCTCTTGCAGTTGAATTCCGACCTGATGGCGTGGAGTTTGCCGTTGCTACTCTTGATGGACAGATATCATTTTTCAATGTCTTTACTGCTATACAGACAAGTTGCATAGAAGGACATAAAGACCTTGGCATTGGACGAAAAGATACAGACTTAGTAACAGCTAAGAAACTTCTTCAAGGACAGTATGTTTCTTTAAAATGAGATTTTAGGATTTTTTTGAAGTGTGATACGATCTCATGTAATATGTAACATTACCTTGGCAGAATAAAATGAGTATGGGCCATTTATTCTGTATTATGGATGCTCATTTTATTCTGTATTATGGATGCTCATTTTATTCTGTATTATGGATGCTCATTTTATTCTGTATTATGGATGCTCATTTTATTCTGTATTATGGATGCTCATTTTATTCTGTATTATGGATGCTCATTTTATTCTGTATTATGGATGCTCATTTTATTCTGTATTATGGATGCTCATTTTATTCTGTATTATGGATGCTCATTTTATTCTGCCAAGGTGCTATTTAACTTTAATATAAAATAGCATTATATTTTTAATCACAGATTAAAACTTTTTCTGACTTGTGAAATAAAGATAGGATGTGTTTTAATGAATGTAAGCAGCTATAATAGATTGTAATGTTTTTCTGTGATAGATATATGGATTATAGCATTGTGAATTGCATTTATTTAATGCTGAGTATGAAATTGAAGATATAATATTGCTGAGTAACACTGCATGAGAGATTACTATATAAGCTGAAATGTATGCTGAAACACATGCCAAGGGATGTGTAGCCAACAAGAAGAAGAGTGAAATGGTTGCTCTTCAGACTGGACTATGGTTATAAGTGGGATTCCTCGGGGATTGGTGCATGGACCACTCTTGTTTCTGATTTTCTTAAGTGACTCTGATGAAGGAATATAGGGCATGATGCCCACATTTGCTGATGATGTGAAGATTGGGAGGGTGATTAATGATCATTACCGTGCAATGTGCCTTCAAGATGACTTGGATAATCTTCAAGGGTGGTCAGAAAAGTAGCAACTATGTTTTAAAGCTGAAAAATGCAAGATTAAACACTAGTGAAATAACAACCACAAAATTAATTATACACTTGTAGGAGTTCAATTAAAAATGGTAGAGGAAGAAATGGATTTGGTGGATTATGATACATGCAAAAGGCGGTGTCTTGTCGATGATTTATCAAACAATTGCATACGGATTATAGAAATAGGGAGGTTATGGACGCAGCATTCTAAGAAACACCACACTTGAAATCTGTATCCATGCATGGAGTTCACAACAGGAAGGGAAAGTTGTGCTTCTTACCAAAAGCTCTCTGAAAGCAATCAGATTATACCCAGACTCGGATCAAATTCAGATAACGCTCAGATCTTGCACCACACAGACTGAGCAACTGTGTGGTGCAAGATGTTTTGAGGTAAACATCATGATAAGAGATAATAGTCATGATGTGTTACAGACCACATGATTCTGAGGTGTATGACAAAAATCTGTTTAGGCAACTGAAATGGACAGGCAAGTGTGATTGCCTCTTTATAGATAACTTAGATTGCAAGTTACAAACTGGAAATACACCATGGGGAAACAGATTATTTTTGAGCTGTTTGAATGATTGTTATTTATTTCAACATGTTAAAGAAAACACAAGGGGCTCTAATATCCTTGACTTGGTCCTCACCAAGAATCCAAACTATATCCAAAACTTGACAGTATAGGAACCAATAAGTCAAAGGAAAAGGTGATACTTTCAGTTTCACCTTTTAACTGAAGAGACAACTACACACTATTGGATAATTTCATTATGGGAAGTATCCAAGGTGTTTACCCTGGAAGCTACAAGGAGAAGTTCTGCAAACAGAAGACGACTAAATGACTGACGTTTTGACATTATTTAGGATCTTGATTTGAGTAACGCTTTCAGTATAGTTAACCACAGAAGGCTATTACATAAACTGGAACAAATTGGGATTACTAGTAACATCCATTGTTGAATCAAGAGCTTTCTAAAAGATAAAAGACAGAGAGTAATCATGAATGGACATTCCTCAGAATTGACAAAACTTTGAGATGCTGATTTATTTCAGTGTTATAAGTGTATATATAACAAAATCACTGATGAGGTAATACAGGCAAATGCTGAATATGAGACATCACTAGCAAATAGAGCTAAAAAATAAAAACAGAGTTCTTTTCATATATGAATACAAAAAAAAGAAGACAGTAAATCAGATAGACCCTTTTCTTGATTGAAGTGGAAGTCATGGAAAGCCCTGCTGAAGTGGCAGACAAAAACCAAACATAGAGTGGAGTCCCTCAGAGATCAGTATTGAGGGCCACTTCTTTTTCTCGTTTTCCTTAATGACATTGATGAGAGAATGCAGGGCAAGTTGTTAAAGTTTACTGATGATTTAAAGGTAGGAAGGGTAATTAACAACCAGAATTAGGCCATTTTTCTTCAAAATGACTTAGATCAGTTGCACAAGTGAAAAGTCTGAAAAATAGCAACTGAAATTTAATGCTTCTATAGGAAGGATAAGGAATAGAACTCCAGGGGTTAGAAGCTAGGTGGAGTGGAGTTAAAAGCAATTCAAGACAAAGAAGAGTTAGGATTTAGTCAGATGTGTAATTTTCCATGCAGTGTAAACAGGTAGCTAGGAAGGCACATGCTTTTTTGTCCAATATATAGGACCATCTCAAGTAGGGAAAAGGATGTAATTGTCCCTTTGATAAGGTGATGGTGAGACCACATTAGAATATTGTTTGATGTCTGGAAGCCAGACAGACTCAGAACTTCTAGAAAGAGAGTAAAAAGAAGAGCAACCAGATTGGTAGATGGGGGCCTGATCAATGCCCACATGAAGAATGGCTTAGAAGGTGCTGACTGCAACTAGACAACTTGTGGAGATGGGGGGGACCTGAGTGAGGTGTAAAGACCTTGAAGTGAATCAGTAAAATGAACAAGGGAGGTATATTTTCACTGATAGGAAGAAACAAGAACTAAGGGGCTTGTGTATAAAATTTTCGGGAGTAACAGAAGCTGAATCTCATGATGCTTACTTTGGGCAGCGTGTTGTAGATCATTGGAATAAACTGGCTGCCATGGTGGTGGAGGTGTTGATAGTTTTGTAAAGTTCAAAGCAATATTGAATAGTCACTTTGTGGCAATGAGAATAGTATGAGTGATTGAGAATTTTTCCTCTTTTTTTATTTTTATGGTAGATATAGAAAAAGTCTGCTTAAATGAAAACCACAAACATGAAAGGTATTAGAATGTGTATATACTTGGATTTCTTGCGTCCTATAGCTATTATAATACTAATACTAATAATGAGTAGGCACATGCTATGCCCAAAAAAATTCCCCTCACAAGAACACCACAATTCAGGATGCATTCAAGATTGATTTCTTCATCCATTCCTTCCCATCCTTGAGCATCCATCAGTGTTCAGCTGACTATAGCCATTTTTAATGACACCATTAAAAATGGATTTGTTTACTTTCTTGAGTACAAGAGGGTTGCAAATTTCCATGCAGCTGCATAGACCAATTGCTGGTGTAAATGGGTTCCCTTCACCTAGTGCTGAAGATTTTAATTATTGCCTGCAATATTACCTTCTGATTTTTCTGCCTGGCAAGCCAGTCATCTGCTGTTTTAGTTTTGAAGTATAATCTTCTGTTTGGACTTCTCATTGCTAGTTTTGTCTCAATGGAGCCACACTTAAGATTCTGGGTACTGCCTACATTAATACACATTAATATGCCAGACAAGCTGTACTTGCTACCGAGGAGTCTAAAATGCTGATGGAACTGATATTCGGGCGACATTCAAGTCAAGTGGACCCAATTTCGGCGAAGTCCGGATGGTCTGTGACAGCAAAATCCTCTGCTTGCACCTTTATGATGGTGGGACTGTTAGTAATCCTGGGTATAACCTCCATGCACAAGTACATGGTGGGTGACCACCCAGGTGTGAACCAACATAAGCAGAGGTCGAGGTGTGGCGCCCACACCACATGGAGGAACGCAGCCCCTCTATGTTACCAGGCAGTACTAGGTGGTAGATGACTCTCATCAACCAGTGCAATACCACCACTTTGCTTATTGGAGGCTTGAAGTGGTGGAACCCATGTTTAGTCTGTAGAGCTAAGTTCCAGTCAACCCTTCCCTATCTCTTCCATCATGCAGTATGATTGATGACTTTTGAGGTTATGATGAACATCGTGGTGAGATCCAATATTCCTTACATTTCGAGGGTACAGCACTAAAACGGTGTTCGCAGGCCAGCCGCTAGTTAGTACACTGGACCGAACCTATTGGTAACTCTCTAGGAGGCTTCCGGATCAGCTAGTGTATAATCTTGCTACCTCTACTCTGCCAGATAGTGACTAGAGGGAGTCCGAGTAGTGTGTATGTGGGGAGCATTCTCGAGGCCACATTATGTCAAGGATCTGGGTATATTCTTACCATGTGTACACCATATCCAAAAATTTCATTACTTCGTAGTATGTCCCACCCACTTTTTCTTACTATTGAATACACCATGAATTGTCAGACTAATAGAGCAAGCTTATCTGCGAAAAGATCTAAACCTCCCAAGCACTTCCTAATTCATTTCACAAATATACATGGTCTCAATTCTAATCTCAACAATGTCCATTTCCACTTGCAGTCTGCCAAACCCCATGTACTTTTTCTGACAGAATCTCAGTTGTCGGTTGATTCAACTACTGCTCATCTCAGATGTTCAAATTATTCGCTGTATGATTCCTTTTGCCTCAAAGGTGGTACTTGTGCACATGTCCCTTCTGATATTCCCTGTCAGAGACTTGGCAATTTGGAATCTCCTCTCTCGATCTTCTCTGGCTTAAAATCTCTCTCTCATTGTGTCAAATTCATCTGTTGTCTCTACCGTTCTCCCAGCTCCACCAGTCACTTGGAGCTCTTTGACTTCCTCTCTTTGCAACTTGACTTTTTCCAGTCCAACTTTCCTAATAGTGAGGTGATTTTAATGTTCACAACACCAGCTGGCTTCCATTTTCTAACATTGACCCAGCTGGTCAAGATGCTGAGGCTTTTGCAATTACTAATGACCTTGCACAGATTGTTCATTTACCTACAAGAATACTGGACAATCCTAATCATACAGCCAATACGCTTGATCTTTTTCTCACAAACAACCCTTCTAAGTACACAGTCGAAGTGAGTTTCAGGCACCTTTAGGCACCTCAAATCACAACTTGGTGATTGTCTCTTCTCCAACGGATCCTTTATCTCATGGCTATTCCCAACCTTGTATTGTTTGGCATTACAAGAATGCAAAATGGGATGACCTGCGAGATTTCTTTTCTTCTTTTCCTTGGTCGGATGACTGTTTGAAAACTTCTGATGTCAACGTTTGCTCAGATCGTGTCAGTGAAATTATTCTTATAGGAATGGAATCCTTTATTCCACACTCCGCTTTAAAACCTCGTCCTTTATCTAAACCTTGGTTTTCCAATAAATGTGCTAAGGCTGTTCAAGAGAATGTTCCATATTGTAATTGGCTTGTTTCTCATTCTTCAGTTTCATTTTCTGCCTACACCAAAGCTCGCAACAATTGTTTCGCAGCAGTTATTAATCAGTCCAAACTAGAGTTTGAACAGGCTAAGAGTAGAAAACTTGCTTCTTGCCCTAATGCTAGCCGAGCATTCTGGTCTCTTGCCAAAGCTATTGGCTGCAACTTTTGCCCATCTCTGCTCTCACCTCTGTCCAAATCATATGGTTCTGCTGTCACTTCAGACAAGGATAAAGCTGACCTGCTAGCATCCTATTTTTTTCCCACTCATGTATTAATGATCTTGATAAAACACCTCCCACCATTCCCAACACGCTTTATTCAATGCCTCCTGCATTGAATAAAGTCTTCCGTCAAAAGGATGTCAGAAGGATTTTGACGAATCTTGATGCTAAGAAAACTCCAGGTCCCGATGGTATTTCTCCACTTGTTCTCAAAACCTGTGCTCCTGAACTTAACTCCTGTTCTTTGCTGCCTTTTTTCACTTTCTTATTCCAAAGGTGTTTTTCCTTCTGCTTGGAAATTTGCTCATATCCAGCCAGTTCCTAAAAAGGGTGACAAATCCCTCCCATCCAATTATCGTCCTATTGCAGTTACTTCTACTCTTTCTAAAGTAATGGAGAAATCAATTAACCGCCAACTCTTAAACTACTTAGAAACCTTCTGTCTGATCAATGATCGCCAGTATGGATTCCATCAGTGTCGATCCACTGGTGATATTCTGGCTTATTTTACTCTTATGGACTAATTCAATGGAAAGGTTCGATGAAACACAAGTAGTTGCTCTTGACATCTCAAAGGCTTTCGATCGTGTTTGGCATAAAGGTCTTCTAAACAAGCTTCCGTGTTATGGTTTGCCAACTGTTTTTAGTAATTGGTTATCCAGTTTTCTCTGTGATCGCTCACTGAGGGTGATGGTAGATGGCTCTCTGTCTTCTAACTTCTCCACTAATGCCGGTGTCCACCAGGGATCAGTTCTTTCTCTCACTCTTTTCCTCTTGTATATTAATGACCTTCTTCCATTGACTGGAAATCCTATCCATAGTTTTGCCGATAATAGCAAATTGCTTCCATTCCACTTTCCATTTTGAGAAACCTTGTCCTGCTCAATCAGCTTCAACTTCTCGAAAATCTGCTACCAATTCCTTAAATGTCGATCTTCAGGTAATTATCCAGTGGGGCAAAGACAACTTAGTTGATTTCAACCATTCTGAAACTCAGTCTTGCCTTATATCTCACAAAAAGGATTCTTCTGCTCCTATGCTTATCTTTAGTGACACTCCGATATCTAGGCAAAATGATATATCTCTTTTGGGGATTACCCTGACTTCTAATCTCTCTTGGCACAAGCACATTACAAATATTGCTTCCTCTGCAGCTAAAAAACTTGGTTTTCTCTTTTGCTCTCAGCGTTACTTTTCTTCCAAACAGCTGCTCACTCTGTATAAATTGCAAATCCGCCCTGCCATGGAATATTGTTCCCACATTTTTGGTGGTGCCCCCAAAACGTCGCATAATTGACCCAAGACGCTCTCATAATTATGGCTAAGGGTTTGCTTAGTTGCTTTGCCGCCTCCTTTAATATAACTGGATAGATCCCATCCACCCCAGGTGCTTTTCTTATGTTTAACTTCAACAATTTCTCCTCCACTTTGCTTTCAGTTATTCCAAAATCATTAAGTATCCTGCTACAATTTGATAACCTTCTGCCATTTTCAAATCTTAATAATTCCTCATGTGTGAATGTAGATGCAAAATACTCATTCAGTTTGTTTGCTGTCTGAGCAGGATCATCAACAGTCGAACCATCGATGTCAAGTGGACCAATCAGATTCATCCCCTTCCTTTTAGAGTTTATATACGTAAAGAAATCCTTGCTGTTTTTCTTAGCATCTTTTGCCAAGGATTTCTCGTAAACTGCCTTTGCCTGTCTAACCTCCTTTGTGACCTGATTACAGACTAGCTTATATCTGCCATAGGCTTCTGAGTCGCTTGATAATTTATATGCATCCCATGCATTTTTCTTCTCTGTTACGAGTCTCATTAGTTCATTAGATAACCATTTAGGCCTAAACCTTGAACAATATTTCTTAATAGGTATGAAACTTTTAGTAGCATCCACAATTAATTCCTTGAATGCTTCCCACTTAGAATTTACTGTTGGTAATATCGTCAGTTGATCCCACTGTACAGAATTTAAAAACTTTCTGAGACCACTGTACTCACCTTTACGGAAGCAAAAACCCTTTCCTTTACCCCTGTTGGTAATTAAATCTTTAAGTAAATCCCACATCAGTACACTGTGATCACTGCCACCTAGTGGTTCCTTTATCTGCAAATTCTTAATACACGAATGATCACTGCTGATAACCAGATCAATTTTTTTTTCTGCATTTTTTCTGCAGATGCTGCTGCAGAAAACAATCATCCAATAAATCTACAAAAGTCTGACTAGTGTGTGAGTGACCAACCCACAAGTTCCAGTCAATATCTGGGAAATTAAAATCCCCCATTATAAGACATTCTGATTTACTAGCCCACTCTATTTCTCTGTACAATTGTTCATTGTACTCATTCGAGTCATTAGGCCTATAACGCACTCCTACTCTTATTTTTGCTTTCGCAGTCTTATGTCACACCAAACTGACTCAACAGTGCACTGTTCATCTATATCAACTGGGTGCACTTCTTTTGATTTTATGTTTTTTTTTAATTAACAGCATAACACCTCCTCCCTTTTTATCCTGTCTGTCCTTTCTGTACACATTGTACTCCCCAAATTCCTGTTCTGCATTCCTTATATCTGTGTGACACCACGTCTCTGCTATCCCAACAATATCCGCCTTTGATGCCTTGATGACGAATTGATCGACAAGGCTCTCATCATATACTCCCTCCTATCGTGCCTGGGCAGAATTGCAGACACCTTCAAATTCAACCCTAACTCACGGCTTTTTTTTTTTTTTTTTTTTCAACATTGACCTGTACTTGTTAAGTAATTCTGCTGGTCTCCTACTCTTAATATCATTGGTGCCAATGTGTACAGCAATATCACCCTTTGTGCCCTTAAAAGATGATATCTGCTCTACGTCATCAACCTTTGCCCTTGGCAGACATACCCTCCTGCATGCATGAGGGTGACATAAATTCAGGTTGAGGAAGGATGGTTGCAGAATAGATGTGCAGAAGTTTGTCTTTAGCCAGGTGGTTGATTGGATATTCATGTATTTGTGTGATGATTTTCTTTATTTATTTTAAAGTTATATAATAACCTATGCTGTTCCTTATTCTGTTTAAATACCATGTTCAGCTATTATAATTGTTCCAAATTTTACCTTGTATTAAAGTAGCATTTAACTCAAGAAGATAACAGCTTAAAAAAAAAAAAACTTTCTGCTCTTTCAGTGCCATATTTATTTTTATAATTTTACCAGTAACATTACAGCACTTATAAAATACTTAGTTTTGGAACATAAAACAACATTGCTTATCATTATGATGATTCACATGTCTCTCTTTTACTATTCTGGAAACATTCTAGTCAAAATTTTTTTCTTCTGATTTTCAGTGATGTGAATGATGAAGTGGTAACAATCTCAACTAACAGTCACATACCCAGATCATTATGTGAGAAAGAGGATCCAGTAAACAAACACATAGTAGGTCCAATAAAATATCTAACTATTAATGCTACAGGATTAATAAACAAATAAAATGACTGCAAACAAATAGTTACAAATTAAAGAATGACAAGCGATACAAAAGTTTACAAATAAAGAGAGGGAAATGAAGTTCTCTTTTAAAGTATAATGTCTGATTTATTGGCTTTACTTTTCAATGGTAAAAATTATACTTTCAACAGTTTTGTAAAATCATTCAATAGCAACATGACCTAGCACTTTATGGACTAAGCTCAGTTCTTTTGCCTCTGATGGCAAATTGCAGATATTGGAACAGTGAATTTTTGAATAAGTGTTTGGTAGGTATATTGACTGTGTATAGTTGCAGTACTAATAATAGTAATATACATATATATATATGTGATGTAAAAGTTAGGCAAAAGTAATAAAAATAAATAAATATGAATATGAAGCTATCATTAGAGGCAGCAAATGCACATCCTCCACATGAAGCCCAATTATATCTGATAATTAAAATAAATATGATATTTAAAATAAAAAACATCAGCCAGTAGTACGGCAAAAATGCAGAGCGAAAAGAAACGCAAAATAATATAAAATAAACAAACAGGGTAGGGAAAGTAGAGATAATAAGACAAAAAGGTAGTCGATAATCCCCTGTATAATTTAGTCATTAAACCCAATTAATAAAAACGATGTAAATTTAAAGTAATGCCAATTATATATAATTTAGCGGTACCGCCCTTGAAGGTACCAGTTCCAAAAGACGTGAAATATCACCAAAAAGGGGTTAAAGAAACTACAAAAACTAAAATATCAAAATGATAGACTGACCATTATGCCCCATATCGACAGAGGACCACGAGGCCAATAATGGTCATGGAATCGCTGCATTTCAATCGTCATACAAATCATCGCAAAGGCGGAAATATCGAAGAACCAAACCACCCTTCCATTCTCCGATAGATCAACCAATGCAGAGGATTTGCATGGCGGTGGTCCTTATGCAGCGAGAAATAATCTATATAACAGACAGCACTCTTGATCAGAGCCACACCACTGACATAATGCAAGCTTAACCAGCTTATATAATAGAAAGGAAAAGAATAGATGGCGGCACAGGCGCTGCTTATTTAGCATATCAACCCACTACTACCACTAATTTATATAATGTGATGTAAAAGTTAGGCAAAAGTAATAAAAATAAATAAATATGAATATGAAGCTATCATTAGAGGCAGCAAATGCACATCCTCCACATGAAGCCCAATTATATCTGATAATTAAAATAAATATGATATTTAAAATAAAAAATCCATGACCATTATTGGCCTCGTGGTCCTCTGTCGATATGGGGCATAATGGTCAGTCTATCATTTTGATATTTTAGTTTTTGTAGTTTCTTTAACCCCTTTTTGGTGATATTTCACGTCTTTTGGAACTGGTACCTTCAAGGGCGGTACCGTTAAATTATATATAATTGGCATTATTTTAAATTTACATCGGTTTTATTAATTGGGTTTAATGACTAAATTATACAGGGGATTATCGACTACCTTTTTGTCTTATTATCTCTACTTTCCCTACCCTGTTTGTTTATTTTATATTATTTTGCGTTTCTTTTCGCTCTGCATTTTTGCCGTACTACTGGCTGATGTTTTTTATTTTAAATATCATATTTATTTTAATTATCAGATATATATATATATATTTATTTATTTATTATTTTTTTTTTTTTTAAATTTTTTCATGAATGTGTATAATTTTCAAAATTTTTCCAGTACCCATATTGAAATATAACTTATAATCTTTATTATTTTGATATTTCTAATAGATTTGTAGTGTCTGTAGATACCATCATTTAAAAATGGTATAAAAACTACCACTTTTTTTTATGCAGAGCTTTTACAACATTATGTTATACAGCTGATGGAGATTGCCTTCTTGCTGCAGGAAAGTCAAAAAATGTTTGCATATATCATATTGCTGAGAATATCCTTCTAAAGAAATTTGAGATTTCTTGTAATCTTTCTTTTGATGCTATAAATGTGAGTAAATTATGTTGAAAATCTGTTATACAGTATTATTTTTAATTAATTTTTCATAATTATTTATTTGAAATGCTGAAAACTTTGACAAAATTCCCATAATGTTTTAATTTTTCATAGGTGTTAAAGGAATTAATTTTCTTCTAGAAATATTTGACATCTACAATTTATTCCACAATGAAAAAATTATCAATTAGCATAAAATTACAAAACCTTTGCCTGTTCATTGATGTAGAGTAGATGTATGTGATTAAGGAATTGGCAGAAGTTTCATTATACTATGCTAATTAATACCTTTTTTTATCATAGGTGGAAATAATCCATGAAAAAAAGCAACTCACTTAATGCATTTTATTCCTATGCAGACACTGATGTGTAATGCTTTGTAATATTTTTGCATCATTGTAATGTGTCTGTTATTTCTTGTTGGTGCTGCATCACACATCAACTTTGATGAAACTCAAAATAGTTTAAAAAAGCACTGACTGCTTCAATTACAGTATGCTACTGTTGGACAGATGGTAGCAGTCATTGGTGTATGCCCTCAAAAACACGCTGCCAAACATGCACATGTTCAGAAATTTCAAAGAAATCAATATTCATGTTTTTTTTCTTTCTAACTACTGCAGTGCCTCAGAATTTAAAAAAAAAAAAAAAAAATTCCAAAATCAAATGCTTTGGCTTCTCTGATGGCTGTATTCAAGTATCATGCACAGGCCACATTAATCACACATGTTCATTCAGTTCTTGAAGACATTCTGCCAAACATGCATATCTTCAGGAACTTGAAAATAATAATACCCATATTGTATCTTTATCTCTGTATAATAATATTTCGACAATGGCCTGTGAGACAAAATCATTGATAGTGATGGTATTAAGGTTGGGATTAAGGAATTGATAAGTTTTAAGCTATGGCATATTAATGTGACATGCAAGGTGATGATTTTAAGAATATTCAGGCATTTATGAATCTGCTAATCAGTTAGGGTGATGGTGGTCAGGGGTGTATTTGTTAATTATCAATTAACAAATACACCCCAATTAGTTAGACAATCAGCATCTTCTAGTTAAGCAATTTTCAAACTCTATTCCTGGATCTCTATGAGGAGAGGGGGGAAGAATGCCAATTGCAAACTTGTAGATCCCAGCCGCACAGACATTTTTTTGCTTGAAGCATGTTTCACGCAGACTAGATGGATTCTGAGTAAGTGCAATTTCAAAGCTGGAAATTCTAGAAAAGTGGCCATGATATTTAATTTATACTTAAAATATAGTCAAAAAAGCTTTAGTTTTCTATATTAAATGTGTTCAACAAACTGAAAATAAAGTTTATTTGTGTGTGCCTATCATTGAAGAGACACATTTAAAAGTTAGAATATTACACTACTGATGAATTGCTTAGATAGTTAAAATTTAATGTGTCAGGATTTGAAATGCAGCACATTTCAGCCAAGTTGTGCCCTGCGTCCTCACTGATTATCACAGAGAGTAGCAAGTTCTTACATATCACGATCTCTGCCAGTGTATTGCTGCTGACTCACCTTTGTCAAATCATGAGTCCAAGACAATCTCAATCAAATGTGAAGATCATGCTTATCATATTTTTTGATTCACAGGGCATTATTCATCATGAATTTTTCCTGCATGGTGAAATCAAACAGTGAATCAGGAATACTACAAAACAGTTCTATAGCAATTCTGTGATATTGTTCAAAGGAAGTGGCAAGTAAGGTGGAGCTCAGAGAATTGGTGCCCCTGCAAACTCAGCACTTTCCATTCAAGTATTTCTTGTAAAGCACTATCACTGTTGCCTATCATCCACCATATTGACCAGATTCATCTCCCTGTGATTTTTTCCCCAAAGCTTTAAAAGCAACCCTTGAAAAGTTCACAGATTTGTAACAATTGAGAAATTATTCAGAGCATGACGTAGGTGCTATTAGCCATTCCAAAAGAAGCTCATTGGGAATGCTTATTGAAGATAAAGAAGTGTTAGAATCTGTGTATATGGTGTCGAGAAGAGACTACTTTGAAGGTGATCTGTCCAAATAGCTGGTAAGCTTCATCATTTCCCAAATATTAGTTCACTCCCTTCACTTTTTTGATCACACATCATCTACCTGAAGATGACTTATGGGCAGCCAGTTGACATTTCACAATTATGTAAATAATGCCTGTGTGAAACTGCTACTTTTATTATGTATTCTCAGAGAAGGCAACTACAAATGGTATTTTAGCACACGTTCTTACTCACCCTCACTACAATTCACAAGATGTTAGCCAACAGAGTAGTGTTATGAGCATCTTATAATGCAAGATGTTCAATTCTCAACATCTCGCATTACTAAAGTTTCTAGCCATCCATGTTTATCAACAACAGGGGGCCTAATAATTTCTTCAATCTCACCATTAAAATTAACTGAATTGTTTGGATTGGTAGAACTTTTTACTTGGGGACCTGTATGTGAGCCCTGACTTTATTTTGTCAATCTTTTAGACCTATACAGCCAGGTTCACATGGGTGGAACTGCCAACAGACATAACTGCATTGTTGGGCAGTAACAAATTTTGATCAAGTCCAGATGTCAGCAGTCAAGTGCAGTTTATTCACAATATTTATGTGGCATATGGGCTAGTGAACTTGTCATCCCATAGTTCTATGAGGAAACATTCACAGACAATCAATAGTTGCATATGCTTGCAAAAGTTGTGGTTGAACGGCTGGCTGGTATTACCTTTAGATAGTTATGCAACATAACAGAGCCCCATTACACAAAGCATTAGCAATCAGGGAGTGATGTGAAATAAACTTCAATTTCAGTTAAAGTTCTCTAAACAGTCTAAGCATTTACCATATTACAAAAAAAAATACAAAAAAAGTTTATTTTTTGATAGAGGAACTGAAGTAAAAAATGGGGGGGGGGGGACTGAACTCTCTGGTGTGGCATATTCTTACCCTTCAATGGTTGCACGTTGTGCAGTGTGAGTGATTATAGGATTGTCGTGTGGTTTCCCAGTCTGCAGAAGAATATTAAATGGCTTTATAAGTATATTCATTATTCAGCTTTTTTTAATGATCAAATAATAATTGTTGAAATGTACTGCAAGGGTGTTTTTAAAACCTATATTAAGCAGAACTAAATTCCAGTATGAATGTTGCTATATAGCTGTATTTGGTCCATGCTTATAATAATTCTTTATCACAAACATTTCTTAGACTATTACAATACCCTTAACCTGTGAGTGATGCCAAGGGTTAGTGAATGTGCTAAGTATTATATAGTTTTAACTATTTTCTTCTAATATACAAGTTAGATTGTTTGCATCACTAATATATAGCTAAAATCTTTGAAACAAATACAGTTTACATGTGAAGCATCATTAAAGACCATCCCATATTGTGAATTCATTCACAGTGAATTGCCCTACTCTTAGATCTGAGTGGCGAGAACAAGTAACAATAGTTTCTGCTATAGAAGTGCTACGTATTTGAGGTATAAGTGTAAGGCAGTTTATCAGAGACAAAACGCATAGAACGAACTACACAGAGTTTCTCTCTTTTTGTAGGTATTAATTCAACAGGTCTTTGAATGCTGGGCAACTTGATTTTAGATTGATCATAGCAGTCTGTCTCCTTGATTCTTGTAAACATTTGCAAAACACAGAATGATATCCATGGCTTGGGTTGAGAGCAGCGAAATTCTTCAGCTGTTTGTCTTTGAATGAGATAAACTTTCAGTTTCAATCTTTTTCTCTAGAGCATAATTTGTCCTTGTTAAACTTTTTTTTTTTTTTTTTTAATTATTATCAGAAAGGAAGTTAAAGATATACTTGTAAATTCACGGAGACTGGACTTATAGGACACCCTATACGTGAAATGATATGGAATAAAAATTCCATTAATTTCAAATCAGTTTTTTATAAATTAATTGTTTACACTAATTTGCAATAAATTATTATATCATATATTCAATTCAGAAAGAATTAACTGTCTTTTAAATCTTTTTTTTTTTTTTTAAATTGAAGGATTTTATCAATAGGAGAAAGATGACCGAATTTGGGAACAAAGCTCTTATTGAACAACGTGAAGATTCCAGAGCTGTAATCAGTTTACCTGGAGTGAAAAAAGGTGATATGGCATCACGGGCATTCAAGCCAGAAGTTCGAGTTTCTTGTGTGCGATTTTCACCAACAGGCATGTAATGTTATTGTTGTTGTTGTTATTATTTTGGCATTAATAATTGGCATTAACTTCCATGTTTGAAATACTGTCCATATCATGACTATTTGAAAAGTTTTTGATCTTTTGAACTCCTTCATTACAAAAAACTGACACTCACTTTGGTGGCTTTTAGCATCCTTCAAAATTTATTGTGGCAAGGAGATCCTTAATGATGACACACCATTGCCCATTACTTGGCCTCTGGATCATAGTATTGAATCCATGTTTCATCCATGATCATCAGTTGGCTGACAAACTTCAAATTCTGGGCAAATTGCATAGGAATTGCATCATTCAACCTCTCCATCTTCTAGTCTCCAATATTTTGGTCCCTGTTTCACCAAAAATTTTTATGCTCAGTTCTTTGTGAACATTATGATGGGCTTGCTCACAGGATAATTGTGTCTTTGAAATGTATTGTAACCCAGTCTGACTGTCATTCAAAATCATGTTATGGATAACGTTGTTTTCTTGTGGTTAGTACTATCATGCCAACCAGTCTAGCCAGGTGGGTAAAGTGCCTGCCTGGCAACCCAAAGGTCGCGGGTTCGAATCTCTCCTCGGGCTTGGATCAGTGTAAAATGCAAAGACTTTGGGAGGTGCATTATGGCCACAGAAGCCGATGCGCCAACAACTAACAAAAAAAAAAAAAAAAAAAAAGCACTATCATGGATCAACCAGAATTTGTTCATCTTTGGTGACTTTACAAGACATTTTGAATTCAGCAGCCCAGTTCTCGGTGGTACTGTGTGATGGACAGTCATTGTGTTGTATCTCTGTCTACTTGTAGCTTTAATTCCAAGACATTCCTTTAAAAAAAAAAAAAAAAAAAAAAGTATTTCATTACTGCATGGCTCTCTTCTTTTGCAAAATTATTAGTTTTGGTGTATATGATTTAAAACAGACCAAAATCAAGTAAATTATTATTGTTTTTGTCTATTTTTCAATATTTAAAATATTGAAAAATAGATAAAAAGAAACCCACCTTTTATGGAAAAAAAATCCTTGATATTTTTTATGAACGTTTAGTAAAAGAAATTGTGTGGACAAGAATATTAATAGTGGAACTTAATGTGACAATTTTCAATACCTAAGAACTCTGATATACACTGTGCTGCCACTTTATTAGGTACACTCACCTAGTAACATGTTGAGCCTCCTTTAGCCTTCAAAACAGCCTAAATTCGTCTAGGCATGGATTGAACAAGATGCTGAAAATGTTGTGAAGGAATGGAGTACCATGCAGACATGAGTGTCATGCAGTTCCTTGAGATTCAAAGGTCCCGTTCCAGCTCATCCAAAAGATGTTCAATAGGATTGAGATCTGGGGAACTGAGTGGGCCACTGCAGCAAAGAAAAGTCATTGTCATGTTCCTGGAACCATTCCATAGTGATTCAGGCTTTGTGCACCAGCACATTATCCTGCTGGAAGTAACCATCTGACTGAGGATAAACTGTCAACATGAACAGATGCACTTGGTCAGCAACGATGTTTAGGTATGATGTGGCAGTCAGACATGAACCTATGGATATCGATGGATCCAACGTGTGCCAGGAAAACATTCCCCACCACCTTGCACAGTAGTCGGCAGACATGACCGGTCCATGGATTTGTGTTGTTTTCACCAAATTCTGAGCCTTCCATCAACATGATGCACCAGAAACTTCGACTCATCAGACCAAGCAACTGTTTTCCAATCCTTGATAGTCCAGTGCTGGTGTTGCTGTGCCCAGAGGAGGCGTGCTCTCTTGTTCTTCATTGATAACAAAGGTACACGATGTGGCCATTGACTGTTGTAGCCCATTCGCAACAAAGTGCGACTAGTGGTCCATTGTGATATTTTGTTCTGCACACCAAGGTTGTATTCTGACGTGATGTGCTACATTGTGGCCTGTCTGTTTGCTTGTACAATTCTAGCCAACCTCCTCTGACCTCTCTCATGAACAAGCGATTTTCTTCCACAGGAGTGCCATTGAAAGGATGTTTTCTGTTCGTTGCACCATTCTCGATACACCCTTGAAACTGTGGTGCGTGAAAAGTTGAGGAGAACTGCCATTTCAGAGATGCTTTGTCCAGCACGTCTTGCACCTACTACCATGCCATGTTTGAAGTCTATTAGATCACTCCTTTTCCCCATTCTTGCTACGGTTTGTACGCTAAACTGATACTAGAAAGGTTATTCTACTGCATTTATATCCACACCTGTGGTCATGTGACTTGCAACGTTGTGGGACAAACCATTTGTGTGCAGAGCAGGGGTGTACCTAATAAAGTGGCAGCACAGTGTATATAAGTATAATATTCTATACTTATTATTGTAGAAATAAAGAAATGTTCTTGTACAATAATATTTCTTTACTTCTTGCTTCATGTTTGGTTATTAGCTAGCATGTGTGCTCATGTACTCTGAAAAACCTACCTCAGTGCCAACCTGCCTTCATTTCCTCCTGCATTTAGTTTTTTCATTTCAAGGCATTGCTGAACTTTTAGTTATATGTTAGCCACTAGACATACTTTCTTTAAGTTCTGAATAGTTGATGTGGTATGTGGGAAATTCTGCAATTAAAAAAACCTGCACATTTACCTTTTGTTAGAATTAAATTTTTTCCTGTTTTTTTATATTATGTTCATATGTATATTACCATATTACTAAATATGTTTTAAATATTGATAATATGATTTCAAAGAAATATAATCAGCGTAAGGTAAAGCATATGTACCTGATACATATTCTAAAACTGCATCTGTAATTAAAGATTAATAAAGCAAACTTGCATATTCCATATTTGTTTGTGCTAGTTTATTTGAATGTATGACTTGTAGACATCCATTTCCATCAGAATTTGAATCTGTAACTCTGCTAGTACTTAGGATTGAGAAGATAGAAAACACCTGTTGACATTGGGCTTGCATTTCTATGAATTGAAATATATATGAAGGAAGATTGTTCCAAAGAATAAAGTTGAAATGAAAGTGAGGAAATGTTAGTTTGGTGAGTTTGAAGTTGAACTATGAATGGATCTTGAGTAGTTTATGTACATGTTCAAACTGGTTTAGAAAAAAGAGATAGAATTATAGATGCTAATTCTGCCTGTTTCTTCCAAAGAAGAAGAATATTACCCGGTACTGGATTAGCACCAATGGAATCCAATATAGACTCCATCAGCTTCCATTAGCTGATTTCATTATTAAATGCTCAACATAGTATTATGTTGAAATATTTGATGGTTAATGACTTTTTCCATTACTTTAGAGTTGGTATAAATGCAATCAGATGATAATTGGAAGGGAAGATTTTTCACTCTTTTTCGGATTGGCTATATATGAGCAAATTTTCATGCAGGAAAAACACTAATGGAATAAAGGAGTTAACAGAAAACAGAAATTAACTCTGGATCACTGGTTTTAAGAACAAATGGAGAAATCCCATCAGGCCATGGAGGTCTTCTAATGTGGTTTTGTCAGAAAAACCAAGGGAAATGTTGATTATGATAGGAGGAGATTTACTAAGATCATCAATGGAAGATTTTGAGGGGAAAATAAGATACTAATAAGTCAGCTTTATCTTCAGATTAAGATATAATTGATAATGTCCATCATAACAGAGCTGGAAGTATGGCTAGACACAAGTTGCATCCAATAGCTTTGGAAAGAGACTAAAAGGCTTGACTACCATTTTGACAAGAAACAAATTCTGTGCTCTTAGCCTTTTCAGAATTGAGTTTGGATTTATTAATTTGTTTACAGCCACTGTTTATTTTAAGCAGAAAAAAATGAAGATTTGGATTACAACTGAATTTCAATATGTTGCACTCTTATCTTGAACCACTATCACAACTTACAGTCAAACACGTTCTTTTAGAATGTGCACATTATTTTCATAACAAAAATGCTACTTTCTGTTGTCTAGGATAACCACAAGAACCCTTGTCACTTACTCATATTATAGGATATAATGCAAATCTGGATGAATATTCTGCCTGCCTTAAAATTTTTCTGATGCCAAATAAGACCAACATTTTAGATTAACTATACACAATATATGAATAGGCACACTTTGTCCTAAGTAGGCCTCGTACTTCTAAAAATCCACACTATGATCACATCCTTCACACTTTAAAAATTGATATTCTTTACATCAGTTGTATATCCAAATCAAGATATTTGTTGCAGACTAACTGTCTTGATTGCACTTGGGTTTCAAGCAAGATTAGAATCTATGTTCAGTAATTTCATAATTATTTCAATTTAATGCTATGTTAATCAGAACCAATGAATTTTCATAAAGAAGTCATTGCTTTTGATTATAATTTTTATATCTGAAAATACTTTACTAGGCTTTATCATTTAAAAGCTGAAGTTTCGTAGTAGAAAATGTTTGTGAAAGTATGTGCTGAAATTCTGTTGTCCCCATATTTTGAATATTATTTATTTTAAAATTTTCAACTGTCTAAATATAAGATATTTTTGATTACACAGATAATCTATATAAATTTTTTTGTTAAAATTAATGTCTTACCACTTTCTTTTATATTTATTTAAAGGTAGAGCATGGGCTGCAACCACTACAGAAGGTCTCTTGATCTATTCTTTAGATCATGCATTAGTATTTGATCCCTTTGATTTAGAAGAAGGCATCACTCCTGATAGCATACGCCAGAAATTAAAAGAAAAGGAATACTCTCAAGCACTTATGATGTCATTTCGACTTAATGAGCAGTCCATTATTACAGAAGTTATAGAAAACATCTCTGTTTCCAGTGGTATGTGTGCAAACAAAGATAAATTTGCAGATTAAGATGTTATTTATTTTTTAAGTTAATATTTGTTTCTCTTTATAAATATATATTTTTTTTAATTTCAAGCATACCATTACATTCTTAAAGGCAAATGTGAATTAATTCACTTTTAATAGTAATACAAATGTACTTTTTTAATAAATTATGTAGTATATAACAAATGAAACAATGAGAATGGAAATATTTTATTTTGCATTGCAAAGATTATAAAAATCAGGTATTTAAACACTTGTCCCAATATTACATAGGAAAAAATCACAGAATTTAGATGGCCATTCATCTAAATATCAACTTAAATATCCATCTAAATATCCACACATCCTGTGTGCCAGATGCACACAGGGCATCTGTGTGTATATGCCAGGACTGCATATATGCCAATAAACCAGTTTTCAGTATTACAAAATTTCATTTGAGCAACCTTCATTTTTACATTATTATAGATAAAGAGGTGAACTACATTATTATTTTATTAATTTATTTATTTCATTTTTAGTGGAACTTTTATCTAACTGTTTGCCTCAGCTCTATGTGGAGAAAATGCTTGGATTTCTAGGCTCTCAACTAGAAAAAACCCGCCACATAGAATTTTATCTAACATGGATCCAACACTTACTAACTAACCATGGACCTAAACTTAAGGAGAGATCATCAGTTATAATGCCAGCACTTATAACACTACAGAAAAATCTTACTCGACATTATGATGCCTTAGGAAAAATGTAAGTAGTTGAATAAAATTCTACTATATTTTAAAAAGGTTTTATATGGTCACTTACAAAGATTCAAGTTGTGTGAAATTTGGTTAATGTTAATCTACAAACTTCTAAAATTTGTAGATTAACATTCACCATTATACAAATTATATGTAATATAATAGTTTCCAACTTTGTTGAATGAGGTTGTAGATATTTTACAACTGCTGTCTTTTGCATCATTAAAACTAAACCATTTAATTTTAATTAAATGGTTTAGTTTTGATCGATAGATTTTTAAATCTATCCATCAAATATATATCCATCTATAAATGTGTTTATCCTTGCATAAGCACAGATACCTGTTTGCTTACAGATGATTTAGATTAAGCAGTTATATGATGCTGTATTTGCATGAAATTATTCTTAATTTATTTTTAGATTTTTTCCCAACTTTATATAATGAATGATTTTCATTATTTGACTGGTGTATGAAAGTAAATCAAGAATGCCTGGATAGTTAATATAGAGAAGAAAGAAAGGTTCAGAAACATGTTGCAAGGTGGAAAGGATATTAAATCAGAATGAAGAATTTCAGATTTACTAACAATTTTGCTAACATTAACTATTGCCATCTCACATTAAATTATGTTACAAAGAAGGTTAGGAAAGCTAAGGCAGATTACAAGGTCTCTGGCAAAGAATGCAAAATTATTAATCTGACATCTTTACTTATGTAAACACTAAAAGGAATGGGACAGATCATATTGGAAAACTAGATATGAATGAGTTAACTGTTGATGAACCTACTCAGGTAGGTTTGTCAACAGTTCACTGACAAACCAAGTAGATATTTTGGATCTACATTCACACATGAGTAATTTTTTAGGGAAGGGAATACCAGAAGTTATCAAATTCTGACAGGGACCTGAATGATTTTGTGATAACTGAGAAGAAAGTGGAAGGGAAAGTGTTGAAGCTAAATGCAAAAAACAAAAAATACCTGGGATTAATGGGATCTATCCAATTATATTAAGGGAGGTGGCAAAAAAAGTCAGCATACCTTTAGCCATAATTTTGAGAGCATCCTTGGATTCAGGGGAGATTTCTACAGATTGGAGATGTGCAAATGTATCCTCAATTCACAAAGAGGGATCAGAGGGTGACTGGAGTAAGTACTGAACTGTTAGCTTGACTTCTGTTTAGGAAAAATAATGGAGTCACTGGTTACAGAAGTAACAAAGGACCATGTAGACAGGAGTGCATTTATACTGTGGTGACAGCATGGATTTGTTAAGGAGCAGTCTTTTCTCACCAATCTGATTGGATACTATGACACAGTGACAAAGGAACTGGATGAAAAAAATAATTTTGATGTCATACACTTAGATTTCAGAAAAGCTTTTAATACTGTTGTACATAAAACATGTTGCTGTATAAATTAGAGCAGTGTGGCATTTGGGCAAATTAATGCTATAGATAAAGGGATGATTGAGTATAAGAAGACAGAGAATTTATTAATGATATTGATGACAGCATATCAGATCTAACGACTGAGTTTGCAGATGTTACGAAGATTGGCAGGGTGGTTAATGACAGATATCAGGGTATGCTACTGCAACAAGATCTAGATTACTTAGGAGATGGGCTAAAAAGTGGCCATTCATGTTCAGTGTTAAACTTGAACTGCCACAAATGCAAGATATGGATAGCAGTAATCTCAGATTAATGTAGTGGAGAATGTAAAAGATCTTGGGGGGGGGAGGGTATAATTGTGAAGTAAGATATGAAGTTCACTGAGCATTATAAACAGGCAGCCAGAACAGCTCACGAGGTTTTGTCAGTGATACACAGGAATTTTGCCAGTAGGGATAAGGAGGTGATTATCCTATTGTATAAGGCAGTGATTAGAGTACACCTTGAATATTACATATAAGTCTAGAAGCAGAAGGATATGGAGCAGATGCAGGATTAGTGAGGATGTAAGATTAGTGAGGGGAACAGATGCAAGATTAGTGAGGTGAACAAAAAGGTGCTCTTACCAACAAAAGGCTTCAATTCTGTAAATTACAACATCTAGAGAGTCGTCACCTGTAAAGAGTCTGATTGAGGTGTTTAAAGCCCTGAATGGATTGAGTAAGCTCAGTGCTGATGGAATCTTTCCTCTTGCTTAGATTATGTACATGAAGGGACATAAATTCACATTGAGGAAACATGGTTGCAAGATAAATGTGTGGAAATTTGTCTTCTGCCAGTGGGTAGTTGATTGTTGGAACAAACTTCCATCTGGTGTTGTAAAAATTAGTTTGAGTAAATTCAGGGAGAACCAGACAAACTGTTAGAGGGGAATGGACAGGTAATATGGGAAGGGTGGTTTTTTTTTTTTTTTTTTTTTGGTTAATGCTGTATTAAGCTTGCTTTTTTGCATCCTTTTCCAATACTAATACTTATGTTGAATTGATATAAATTCTGTGTTAAGATGCCAAGTGTTTTTCAAACAACTTTTTGTTTCTTTATATAGATGTGATCATAATAAGTATGCTTTGAGTTATATCTTGCAAGCTGGAAATCTGAAAAAGAGAAAGTCAATTGAAGAGGATGAAGAAGAAGAAGAAGAAGAAGAAGAAGAGGGAGGGAGTTAGCAGAATATCTGCAAATGTAAATTATTTATCCCTTCTTTGTAAATAAAATTTTTATATAAATTATAAACTGTAGTCTATTTTTTTCATAAATAAGTGAAAGATCATAATTTTCTTAATAATAAACTTTATAGTAAAGAATTTTAATACCTGTTAATTAAATATTTGCATTTAATTATATTCAAAAATATTCAATTTTAAATAATATCTGTTACCTGCTCTACATATTTCTGTAGTAAACTTTTAATTAATATTAAATATTAAACACAAAGGAATGTGTTTTTACTGACACTGAGAACAGAAAATGATTTGAATCAGAGCTAGTATGCAACAGGCCATATTTGTTTGTGCAGGGTCACTGTTATGGCCTAGCACAGCCAAATTTATTTTCACAAAAATGTGGGTCTTCTCTCACATTTTTTTACTGTCTTTTAAGATGTGTAATAACAAAACTTCACTCATTTCTCATTTGAGTGAGGTTTTTCACCAACTTTGCAGTATGAAAGTTAACAAAGAAGTGTGATAATTAAGTGGAGCTGATGTCATTGGCAGTTTTGTTATCTACAGATATTTCTGTTTAGTGATGCTTATTTTGTCTTGTTGGTACACATTTTTTTTTTTTTTTTTTTTTGATTTGGTAGTTGTTGGCGCATCGGCTTCTGTGGCCATATTGCACCTCCCAAGGTTTTTGCAGTACTTTGATCCAAGCCCGAGGCGGGAATCGAACCCGCGACCTTTGGGTTGCCGGGCAGGTACTTTACCCACTCGGCTAGCCCGGTCGGCCGTTGGTACACGTGGAAGCTGCTAGGTGGTTGTAGTGAAGGGACAAATTTTTGAGATGGAGTCATTCTCTAAAGGTGGAAAGCCATTTTTGGGTGGTTACTGTTGTTGGTTTTTGGTGCATGTTATACTTCTGAAGTAGCTGTTGAGGTCCTTGTGGTTGAATTGGTGCTTGGCTACATTGTTTCATATTGAATAGGATGTTGGGCTGTTTAAGATGCTTCATTGTGTGATTTGTTTTCATTGGACTGTGGAAACTGCCATGCACTGTATGCTAGTTATCTGGACTCCAGACTTGTAGGTCCTCTACAGTTGGATGTTGAGGACCCTACACTGGTGCGAGAGTTTCTGGAGATCTGATTTGGAGAAATACCTTGAATACACTAGATCATGTGGATTTATTTGGAGGGTGATGTAAAAAGTAGAAATTTATGTAGCAAAAATATAATAATTCTAAAAGTGTGCATACTGTGAATGCTAAGAAAAGCAGGCAGTGACATCAGACAACTATACATGTCTTGTCCTACTGCAACCTTATATATCCTGTCCTGACATAACTATATGTTACTTTACCTTTAGTTATGTCCTGACATAAATGAAGGTAAAGTAACATATTATATTATAGCATTTATTGTCCTTTCCTTATCATTGTTCATATTCATATTATGTCTATGAGCTTTTTCATTTCATTCAATTTTCTCACCATATTCATTCTGTTGTGATACATATTTTGCATCATTATTTAATGAGAGGGCATTGTCACAAATAACAGTAAGATGTATGTTTGGCGATATGCAAAGGTCTACACAGGCAGGAAGAGTTTTTCATTAGTTTGTGATTTCAATATATTAACATGGAGAAATTGATAGTTCTGCATTCGTAGCATAGCATCTGATCCCAGCAGACACCCGAGGAATCAAGACATCATCAATCAGAGAGATGCTTCACCTAAATTTGAACTGTATTACCATGGATGGCGAGATTAAGAGAGGAATGAATTATAAATGAAGGAAGTGTAGTTCGGATAACCATAAACATTTTTGATTCCAAGATAGCACAAAGGGTTAAGTGTTTCTTTCTTCCTTCTTTACAATTTGATAATATGTTTTTGACAAAAAATCAAGAACTACAGACATGATATTGGTCTGTAGTTCTGAAGTTTTTTTTATAGTAATCTCAAACAAAAAAGTATTGGAACTTATTGTACTCTAGCACTGTGTGTGGATTAAAGGTTATGAAGACAGAAGACACTTGTTAATGGACTTAAATCCCTGTTGACTGTGATTTTTCAGAAAATACATGCAAAGAAATGTTCCAAAGAACAAATAGAAGGAATAAATGAAGAGAAAAAGGTAGTTTGGTGAGCTTCGAGTGTGTTCAGATTTGGAATCAAAACATGGAATTACAGTTGCTAATTCAGAAGGTGGCCATGGAATTACGTATATAGAAAAGGTATGCAGCAGATACCAAACATTGTAAATAATTATTAATTAACCTAACAATCCGTTTTTGGGTAGAATCCAAGCATTTAAGGTAAGTTTTGGAGTACTTCTTCATATGTGAGAACAGTGTTTCACAATAGAGCACAGGCACCTCCGTAGCCAGGTGGGAAGGAGCAGCAGTCCGTAGCACACGCTTCTTGATTAGACCGGGGTTCGAGCCCGTCACCACCAAATACGGAGGATGCGGAAAGGTCAGGGAATGACCACCGCATATCCCAGAGCAATATGGCCTTAGTTGCTAATGCTCCTAAAAACCAATTAACAAACAATAGAGCAGATTTGTGATTTATTTGGTAGCAGAGGTGGACTGGGTCAAAAATTCTTACTGGGAAAACAAATAGAATGTATCAGAGGTCAGAGTGTAGTATTGAAAATCACACTGGCCTCCGGCCCACTGGGGTTTCCCCGGTAAGTCTTAGAGCCAGTCCACCTCTGGTTGGACTGGCTCTAAGACTTACCGGGGAAACCCCAGTGGGCCATAGAACAGTAACTATGAAGGCCAAAGAGAAAACAGTTTTGATACAGAGAAAGAAATATTTGTGACATGGTTATTTTATTCCAACAAAAGGTAAAATTCATGGTTATCTCCAGCAAAGACATGTTATCTTGTCCAGAAATCTGAGTGCTGTTGAAAATGACCATGGAAACAGAAGATTATTTTTAGTAAGAAATAAGACACATAACTGGGCTTTAGAAGGGTTGTATTAGTATAATCTGCCTTTCTTACATCATTTTGTCTAGTAAAGGCAAACTGATGCAAGAAAGCTATGGTTATTTAGCACTGTCCTTAACTGTGGTTTGGTGACTGTTCCTAACTTTACAGTGTCAGGTTCCTTTCCATTTCCTAGACTACTGGAAAATGGAGAGTAAGTCTATTTATATATGTATGAATAGCCTAGATTCCAAAAGTGAGTGGGTTGGACACACGATCTTTGATTTGAGGGCAGTTTTATTTTAAATGCAGTGGTAAGGAGATTAAAGGTTACAGAGCAAAGGGTTCGAGGGCTATTAAAAGTCATATGGCTAATGCTAATATTATTAATATTAGCATTAGCCATGTGGTGCAGAGAAGCTCCATGCTTTTGCTGCACCAGCCAAAAAAAAATTAATTAATAAAAAAATAATGAAACAAAATACCTATTTGCCTCCCTCCTCGCATAGATATCTATCATTAGCATTAGTAGAGGCATTTGATGCAAGAAAGCAAGCTTATGCAGCATCAGCCAAAAAAAAAACAAAAAAAAACCACTTCCACTTCACCCCTCTGTTCGTTCAAAATACCTGTCCAGCTGAGCCTTAAACTTATTTAGGCTATCAACCTCCGCCACAAGGGATGGAAGTCTGTTCCACCAACCAACCACCCGCTGGCTAAAGGCAAATTTCCGCACGTCTATCCTACATCTGTCTTTCCTCAATTTGAATTTATGCCCTCTCAGGTGATTATTCTGAGCTAGAGGAAGAATCCCATCAGCATTGAGCATGCTTAAACCATTCAAGGCTTTATACACCTCTATCAGATCACCTCGCTGGTGCCTAGTCTCCAGACACTGTAATTTGCAAAACTTAAGCCTTTCTTCGTAAGAGCACCCCTTTGTTCCATTCACTAATCTTGTTGCCCTTCTCTGTACTCGTTCCAGCAGCTCTACATCCTTCTTGAAATGAGGCCTCCAGACCTGTATACAGTACTCTAGGTGTGGCCTGACCATCGCCTTATACAATGGAATAATCACCTCCTTATCCCTGCTGGAAAAATTCCTGTATATCATTGACAATACTCCATGAGCTACTCTTGCAGCCCATCTGCACTGCTCAGAGAACTTCATATCTGCCTGCACAACCACCCCCAAGTCCCTTTCATTCTCTACCACTGTCAGTGTTGTACCATAGAGTTGATACGTTGCTCTGGGGTTGCTGTTTCCCATGTGTAGTACTTTACATTTGTCAATGTTAAACTTCATTTGCCACCTCTCAGCCCATCTGCTCAACCTTTCCAGATCCTGTTGCAGAAGCATAGTGTCAGTAGTGTCCTTGACAACCCTGCCAACCTTTGTATCGTCTGCAAACTTGGACATTAATCCCGATATACCATCATCAATATCATTTATAAATACAGAAAACAATAATGGACCCAACACTGAGCCCTGAGGGACTCCACTAATAACATCAGTCCACGATGAGCAGTGTCCATTGATTACCACTCTCTGTCTTCTCCCCCTCAACCACCCCTTTATCCATAGCAGCAATTTGCCTCCAATGTCACACTGCTCCAATTTGTGTAGCAGTCTTACATGTGCAACAGTATCAAAAGCCTTTCTAAGATCCAAGTATATAATATCAAAGTTATTCCCTGCATCCAGTTCTTTTGTGACTGCATCATAGTACCCAATCAAGTTGGTCAGGCAAGACTTCCCCTTAACAAAACCATGCTGTGTCTGAGCTATAACTGAAGTCTTGTCTAAATGATCCTGCAGTGCGTCTTTAACCAGTGCCTCCATTAATTTTCCTGGAACAGAAGTCAAGCTCACAGGTCTATAATTACTTGTGTCAGCCTTTGATCCTCCTTTGTGAATTGGAGTCACATTTGCACATTTCCAGTCTATGGGTACCTCCCCTGAGTCCAAGGAAGCTCTCATAATTATGGCTAAGGGTTTGCTTACTTCCTTTGCTGCCTCCTTTAATATAACTGGATAGATCCCATCCACCCCGGGTGCCTTTCTTGTGTTTATCTTCAACAGTTTCTCCTCCACTTTACTCCCAGTTATTTCAAGATTCTGTAACTTACTGCTAGAGTTGAATACGCCTCTGGCATTCCCCTCGCTGAATAACTCCTCATGTGTGAATGTCGATGCAAAATATTCATTTAGTTTGTTAGCCACCTGAGCAGGATCATCAACACTTGACCCATCAATATCAAGTGGACCAATCTGATTCATCCCTTTCCTTCTAGAGTTTACATAAGTAAAGAACTCTTTGCTGTTTTTCTTTGCATCCCTTGCCAAGGATTTCTCGTAATCTGCCTTCGCCTGCCTAACCTCCTTTGTAACTTGGTTGCATATCAACTTGTATCTATCATAGGCTTCTGTGTCATGTGTTAATTTGTAAGTATCCCATGCATTTTTCTTCTCTGCCATATGCCTCATTAGTTCATCTGACATCCATTTTGGCCTAAACCTTGAACAATATTTCTTAGTTGGTATGTAAAGCCTAGTAGCTTCCAAGATAAGTTCTTTGAATGCTTCCCATTTTGAATTTGCTGTTGGTAACATCATCAGTTGGTCCCACTGTATAGAATTTAAATACTGTCTCAGTCCATCGTAGTCGCCTTTACGGAAGCAATAACCCTTCCCTTTACCCCTAATGGTAGTTACCTCTTTGAGTAAATCCCACTTCAGCACACTGTGATCACTGCCACATAGTGGTTCATTTATCTGCAGATTCTTAATGCATGAAGAATCACTGCTGATAATCAAATCAAGAGTATTACTCCCTCTAGTTGCCTCCCGAACATGCTGATGTAGAAAACAATCATCCAATAAATCCACAAAAGCCCTGCTAGTGTGTGAGTATCCAGCCCCCAAATTCCAGTCAATATCTGGGAAATTAAAATCTCCCATTATAAGACACTCTGATTTACTGGCCCACTCTATTTCCCTGTACAGTTCCTTATTATACTCATCAGAGTCATTAGGCCTATAGCACACTCCTACTCTCAATTTTGATCTCCCAATGTTTATGTCACACCAAACTGACTCCACACTGCACTGTCCAGCGATGTCGACTGGCTTCACTTCCTTGGTTTTTATGTGTTTCTTAACTAATAGCATAACACCTCCCCCCTTCCTATCCTGTCTATCCTTTCTGTAGACGTTGTACTCCCCAAATTGCAGTTCCGCATCCCTTATATCTGTGTGACACCACGTCTCTGATATCCCAACAATATCTGCCTTCGATGTTTTGAGCAATACCTCAAATTCATCAAATTTATTTACTAAACTCCTAGCATTGGTGTACACGCAAGTATACCTGCACCTGTTTCTATTCTTAGCTACCCTAACACAACCCAAGTGTTTTCTTGTACCACAATGGCTCCCAGCAGTCTCTGAAATACCATGCATCTTGTTTTTCAGGCTTCTGTTCATTCTAATAGAAGCAGTGCAAGAATCTCTTTCACCTCTGCCAGTGGCTACTGTCAATCTATTGGTCTTTGTCTCCCCCCAAGCTAGCAGTTTTCCGACCCACCTAACACTGCCTCGATAGCATCAGCAAATATTCTTGCGCCCTTTCTATTTAAGTGTATCCCATCCCTGTAGAAGCAATCTCTCCTGTTAACAAGTACAGTCCAGGCTGAAAAAAATTCTACCCCTTGAGCCTTGCACAATCTTTCCAGGGCCGAATTGATTGACAAGGCTCTCATCATATACTCCCTCCTATCGTGTCTGGGCAGAATTGCAGACACTTTCAAATTCAACCCTAATTCTCGGCTTTTGTTCAACAGTGACCTGTACTTGTTAAGTAATTCTGCCGGTCTCCTATCCAGCTGACCATTGAATTTTTTCAAGTTGTCAGCCTTAACCATCCATTGAGACAACTTATTCCAGTAATTAACAATTCACTGGCTAAAAGAAAACTTCCTTCAATCCTAAACCTCTCCCACATAATTGAATTATGATTGATCCCCAGTTCTTTATAACAGTGAAAATTTCACCCTCATTCATTTTACTTTCCCCTCTCAGACCTTTTACATCTCAATTAGGTCTCTTTTAAAGTGCCTAGTTACCATGCTCCATAGCCCACATATTTGAAGTCTTCCTGATATGGGTGCTCTTTTGCTGATCTCACCAGACATGTTGCCAATCTTTGGACCCTAAAAAACTTGATGTCTTATTTTAGGTGTGGTCTCCGTACCTGACACAGTGTTCCAAGTGTGGTCTCACAGTTGCCTCTATTGCCTTATATAATGGGATTGTGACCTCCATATCTGCACAAACAAATGCTTGATAAATCATTGATGTGACACAATGGGCCTTCATTATCACCTGTCTATACTGATCAGAGAACTTGTTTGGCTGTATCATAATACCCAAATCCCTTTCTTCCTCTACTGTTTTTAAATCAACCCCACCAAGTGTATAAGTTATTCTGGTGTTGCTGTTTTCCATTTGCTGTTCCCCTTGCATTTTGCTGCTTTATGAGGGGACACTACTAAACTGAGAGTTTATCCATTGATTAATAAAATAAATACTTTGAAATAAATACTAAAATTTAAATTTAAAAAATAAAATACAATTTAAAGAAAATAACTAGCTTATGACTTCTGTTGAAAGATAAGAATCCCCGTTGTTTGAAAGTATGTGATCTATGGGTTATAGTGGGATTACAAGAGATTCTTACAATATTGCTGGAATATTGTAAGGATCTCTTGTGGAAGGTTTCTTGACCAGTTGAGTCTTCTTGCTGCAAAGATTATAATTTTGGAAAAAGGATCTCTGCTGGTTGAGACTTGCTGAGTACTGTTGAAGCTACAGGAGTGGCTTGGAGTTGGGGAGGGGGGGATCTTAATTTTGTCTGAATTTTTTGGGGTCTTGACTTTTGTTAATATTGAGGTTTCTGAGGATCTGGTCCTGAAACTTGCTGTAGTATTTTTGGTCAAAATACCGGGGGTTCCTTGTTGTTGATTGTTGGAAATTTGTTTAAGTGATCTGATGTTTGCATAGTATGTTGCCTCATTATTCTCTCTGGCTGCTTTTGTAGTAGTGCTGCTGATTGCTGGGTTGAATGATCTGATCATGTCATTAGTGGATTTCTTTCTTGTGGATGTCCAAAGAATGGACACTCATTCTTTTTTGTCAGGTTTCAGATAAAGTTCAGTTCTTCCTGCTTAACAGAATCCTTATTGCATACTTAAGTATATTGATTCCCCTTTGTGAATTGGGGATATATTTTCAAACTTCCACAGGGACCTCCCCTGAATCCAAAGATGTTCTCATAAGTATGGCTAAGGGTTTGCTTATTACCTCCTTTGCTGTCTTCCTTAATATAATTAGATAGATCCCACCCACCCTAGGCACCTTTTTTATGTATAAGTTCAACAATTTCTCCTCCACTTTCCTTTCAATTATCACAAAATCATTTAGCTCCTTATTATATTATTATTATTATTATTATTATTATTATTATTATTAGCCGTATGGTGCAAGGAAGCCTAAGGCTTATGCTGCACCAGGCAAAAAAAAAAAAATTCTGAATTACCCTGAGAGAGAGAGAGAGAGGGAGAGAAAAGTAGAAGAGATTCACCAAGAAAGAGAAGAATGGTGATATCCAGCTCAGGACCGTGGGTGTGCCAAGCCCCTGGGGGTAATTTAAGTTTTATAAACTTCTAGCATCCCCTTCTTTAAAGAATTTGATATGTGTGAGTGTAGATGCAAAATACATATTCATCCTGTCAGCAACCTGAGCATGATCATCAACAGTTAAATCATGGACATCAAGTGCACTAATGTGATTAAACCCCTCTTTCTACTGTTAATATAAGTAAAGAAGTCTTTTCTGCTTTGGCTTGCCTAACCTCCTTTATGACTTGATTGCAGCCTAGTTTATATCTACCATAGGTTTCTGTATCATCTGATAACTTATATGCATCCATGCATTTTTCTTCTCTGCTACATGTTTCAGTAGTTCATCTGACATTTACAGCTTAGTTCATCCATTTAGGTCTAAGCCTCGAACAGTATTTCTTAGTTGGTACTTAAGTATTTCTTAGTTTTTTCCTTGACTAATCTTGTTGCTCTTCTGTGCATCCATTCCAATAGATTGACATCCTTAAAATTATGCTTCTGGACTATTCAGTATTTAAGACATGTCCTAAACATTGCTTCACGCAATGAGATAATCACTTCCTTGTCTGTGATGGAAAAATTCCTGTATATCACTGACAGAACCCCATGAACTGTCCTTGCTGCCTGTCTGCATTGCTCAGAAAAATTCATGTCTTAAAATTACCCCTGGGTCCCTTTCATTCTTCACCACTTTTAGTATAATATCACCCAATTACTGTGTTATTCTGGGATTACTTTGCCCATATGCCATACCTTGCATTTATCAAGATTAAATCTCAACTGCTACTTCTCTATTGTTATAAGTCTTGTTACAATAATATGCCTTTGTTAAATACCCTGCCCACCTTTGTATTATCTGCAAACTTAGACAATGAGCTCGATATGCTCTTATCAATATCGTTCATAAATATTAAACATAGTAAGGGGGGCTCAGTACTGAACTGTGAGGGATGCTACTAATAACATTAGTCCACAGAGAGCAGTGCCCATTTATAATCATTCCCTGTCTTCTTCTGCTCGACCATCCCCATATCCATAGTAGCAATTTGCACCTAATTCCACACTGCTGCAATTTGTACAGCAGTCTTTCATATGAATCAGTGTCAAAAGTATTAATGAAATTATGTATATGATGTCAAAATTATTTTTTGCATCCAGGTTTGCTTACCTATTTTGCTGCTAATTTTAATATATTTGGATAGATTCTATCAGCCCCAGGTGCCTGGTTTACTTTTAGCTTCAACAATTACTCTTCCACTTTATTCTAATTTACCACAAAGTCATTTAGCTTCCAGTTAGAATTTGATATATGTTTAGCATTCCCATTCCTAAAAACTTCTTCACACTTAAATGTAAATTAAATTATTTATTTCATTTGTCAGCAACCTGAACTGGATTGCCAATAGTTATGCCAATCATAGAATGCAAAGAAAAGCAGCAAAGAATTCTTTGCATTTCTTAGCCAAAGACCTGTAGATAAGCATAGAATATATGTGGTGCAAGATGATTAGTGATAAAGGAAAGTTTAGAGTGGGAGTGTACTACAGACCATATGATAGCAACAAGTATGAGCAGAGTAAATTCAGCTCAACTGGGCATATAAATTTTGTGTGCCTTGTTATAGTACATTTCAACATGTAACTCTCATTGGGAATTGTAAACAGGTAAATCAACCTGTGAGATAAGTTTTTGAATCAACTTGACTTATTTGCGTCCACATGTCTGGGAGAGTATTAGAGGTATGCAAATATCCTTGATCTAGGTAAATACCACAAGTATGATGGTGCAAGTGAGTGACTATAAGTGGACAATGATAAATGAGTTTTTGGAAGCCAGGGTAAGGGTAATCATTTTAATTTTAAAAAAAGGTGATTATTGTAAATCAAGGAGCTTTTTGATGTCTAACAACAGAAGGAAGGAAAGCACAGGTAAAGCACAAGTTATGGGAAATGTTCATGGTATCCATTGCAGAAGCCACAAGATTATTTCCATTGGAAAGTACCACACAATATGGATGCCAAAATAGATATAAAAGATTTAATGGACTTGGTATAGCACAGAAGGAGACAGTAATAGAAAGAGAGATTAATGGGAGATATTTGTATAAGTTGATTCATAACAAATCCCAAATAGGGTTAAGTAGGCATTATGAGAAGCCACTAGCTGAGGTAGCTGAGAATGAAGATGAAGAGTGTAATTGTTATTCAAATACAAATAGTTACTTTCAATATTCCCAGAGTCGAAGCTCAGTTTGGTTTGTCTATTTTGCTCAATGAAAATCTCAAGCTTCTTGAAGAAAAAACAAACAAACATGCAGTACTTTCCTGAGATTGATTAATCTGGCTCTTTTCTGCACAGTTTGAGAGGAGAGTGACTTACTCATTGTGCCACCTGCAAGGGCCACTAATTTTCAAAGTTGAAAGTTCCTTTTGGGTTAGGAAATGAAGCTGAGCATGGGCTTAGTTTAGTATAGGATAAAACTGTTGCATGGGAAAGAGGGTAAAGTTCCAGGCACCGATGATATTTACCTGGTCAGACTGAAGAAGGTAATATTTGATTGGACAGGTGCTCTTGTCTTGCATTGTGTCTTGCTCATCCACAAAAAGAGAAGCCAAGGATCAGATATAACAGGATTGTCAGTTTGTCCTCAAAGAAGAGAAACATCGTGGAGTCCATGGTCAAGGGTACATCAGTATTATTTTGAAAGGACCAATATACTAAATGAATTATAGCACAGCTCTGTAAAGGAGAAATTTTGTTTGACCAGTTGGATAAATTACTGTAGTATTTATCAAACTGGTCAAAATTACTATGGTATTTGATAAATTGCATACTCGTATAAAGAAATTCTAGTATTATACATGCACTTAGACTAATAAAGCAGTCAAGTCAGGCTTGAGCACGAAAATGATTTGAATAGGCTATATGGATGGTTCGAAAAACAGCAGTTAAATTTTAATGCTCTAAATGTAAGTTTCTATATTTCGGAAATAACAAAACTAGAAGAACTCACACAGTGGAGAACTGAAAGGTGTAAACGAGGACAAAGATTTCAGTATTATGACTGTTAGTATTATACACTGCTTGACAAAATTAACAGAAAAAATTGTTTTTCATGAATATTTTATTGTGAACAGTGTCTCTAAAGGCAAATATTTGATATATTAGGCATCCTGGCATGCAGATTCTGAGTATCCAATAGAAATCAATCTGTCATCTTACAGAGCCGCTCATTATTTATGCCTATAAAAACACAGGTTGCAACTATATCACTTCATTCCCATTTTTTGGCTTGCTCAGTGGGACAGCCACATCTCCAATACACAGGATGACAAGTCATCGTCGTTTAGATGATTCTTTGAGATGGAGGTTTGTTGGATGACTTGAAGCTGGGCAGTCGCAGGTGGAGGTGGCATGTTGGCTTAATGTGTCACGCAGTGTCGTCTCAGCACTATGGAAGCAGTTTCAGGAGACAGGAACCGTTACAAGAAGAGCTGACCAAGGTTGCATGAGGGCTATATCAACCAGAACAGTTCCTTCTGGTTGACGTAGCCCATACTTGACATAGAACAGTGTCAACCAGAACGGTGCTATCTAGCTCTAACAACAAGATGCAACCCTATGACGTCCTGTCATCAACTGTCTCTTGAGGTTGCTGCGGTCACAGGCAAAAACATTTCCAACCAGACATTGTTAAAAAGACTCAATTAAATCACCAAGTGAGCTAACTCGTAAAACTCACTTGGTGACCTAAGGTCAATTGCATGCTAATAGCCAAGGAGTTGGCTGTTGCCATGCAATGCCTAAGGGTGTCCCACACGTTTGATTGTGATTTAATTTTGGTGATTGTGCTGGCCACGACAGTCACTGAATATCTTCAGTTTCAAAATATTCCTCTACTACTTGAGTTCTACGTGTAGTTGTGTTGTCTTTCATGAAAATAAAATATGGGTCAACCACACTCCTAAAAAGTCGCACATGGGGTTCGAGGATCTGTTCTCAGTACCTCTATGCAGTTATGGTACTCCTATCAAAAACGAGAAGAGGGATGCGGCCATTGATCATTATTCTGCCCAACAGGAAAACACCGCCTTCACTGTGTTGTTTTCTCTGATGTTGGAGGGTTGCTATTACATTCCTCATAGTCTCCAGATGAAATGATGTCTAGACTGTTTGTAAGCTAAAATGGGAGTTATCAAAAAAATCAGAACTGTACTCCCATTTGTCAGGGTTCCAAGTCACATGTCCATGGCATGTTTCGACATACTCTGCGGTGGTGGGGTTACCGGGATATAAATCACTGTTATATCGCAGGTGGAGGTAGCATGTTGGCTTAATGTGTCATGCAGTGTTGTCTCAGCACTATGGAAGCAGCTTCAGGAGACAGGAACCAATACAAGAAGAGCTGACCAAGGTTGCATGAGGGCTATGTCAACCAGAACAGACTGCTATCTGGCTCTAACAGCAAGACGCAACCCTATGACATCCTGTCATCAACTGTCTCTTGAGGTTGCTGCAGTCACAGATGAAAACATTTCCAGCCAGACACTGTTAAATAGACTCAATTAAATTACCAAGTGAGCTAACTCATTCTAAAACTCACTTGGTGACTTAAGGTCAATTGCACGCTAACATCCAAGGAGTTGGCTGTTGCCATGCAATGCTCTAGACTTCATTTCATCTGGAGACTATGAGGAATGTAATAGCAGCCCTCCAACATCAGAGAAAAGGACACAGCAAAGGCAGTGTTCTCCTGTTGGGCGGAATAATGATCAACGGCCACATCCCTCTTCTCGTTTTTGATAGGAGTACCACAACTGCATAGAGGTACTGAGAACAGATCCTCGAACCCCATGTGCGAAGTGCTAGGCAAATTCTACCAAAAAAGGTCACAATACGGAAGTCGATACATGCTCAAAAATATGGTCATATGATATCAGTACAGTGCATGAACTCCTGCAATGACTAAACAGGCCTGACAGCAGTGAACCATGCTTGATATAAGGATGTCTATAAAATTCTGTAGCAACAAAACCCATTCTTCCACCAGCGGAGACCTTAGTTCACCAAGTGAGCTAACTGCGTGGACTCTACACAAGGAAACCAAAAGGCAGCTATGGATCAGATATAACAGTGACTTATATCCAGTTAACCCTACTACCACAGAGCTTGTCGAAACATGCCATGAACATGTGACTTAGAACTCTGACAAATGGGAGTACAGTTCTGTTTTTCTGATAAGGCCCATTTTAGCCTACAAACATTCTAGACATCATTTCATCTGGAGACTATGAGGAATGTAATAGCAACCCTCAACATTAGAGAAAAGGACACAGTGAAGGCAGTGTACTCCTGTTGGGCGGAATAATGATCAACAGCCGCATCCCTCTTCTCGTTTTTGATATGAGTACCATAACTGCATAGAGGTACTGGGAACAGATCCTCGAACCCCATGTGGGACTTTTTAGGGGTGTGGTTGACCCAGATTTTATTTTCATGAAAGACAACAACTACATGTGGAACTCAAATAGTAGAGGAATATTTTGAAAGTGAAGATATTCAGTGACTGTCGTGGCCAGCACAGTCACCAAACTTAAATCACAATCAAACATGTGGGACACCCTTGGGCATTACATGGCAACAGCCAACTCCTTGTCTGTTAGCATGCACTTGACCTTGGGTCACCAAGTGAGTTTCAGAATGAGTTAGCTCACTTGGTGAGCTAAGGTCTGTGCTGGTGGAAAAATGGGATTTGTTGCTACAGAATTTTATTTTATATCAAGCATGGTTCACTGCTGTCAGGCCTGTTTAGTCATTGGAGGGGATCAAGCACTGTACTGTTATCATATGACCATATTTTTGAGCATGTATCGACTTCCGTATTGTGACCTTTTTGGTAATTTTTATACAACCCTTATAAAAGTTTCTTATACCTTTCCTAAGTTTCTTGCTGTCTCCTCATTTCATTGTTATTCTGTGGTACACCACCATACCAAATTTTGTTCTTCATCATTGCAAGCTGCACCAGTTACACCCCGTTTTCTACGTGTTCTGTTAATCTTGTCGAGCAGTGTATTTCAATCAAACATGGAAAATTTTCATGTAGTGTGAACAGGTGACTAAAGGGAGAATGGGTATAGTTATCTGTGATTTACCATATATTTCTACCTAGGGAGAGAGGATTCCATTACATTAGGCATAAACACCTTACACTTGCTTAAGTTTTTCCAGATCGGTTTTAGAATGTTGAAAATCTCTGAAATCCATCTTATCCTGCCAAATCCTATCTGTTGAAATTTGCTAAACTTCTTCAAGGAAGAAGAGGTGAGAGGGACAGTGAAATGAATGGTAATATGCCCCATTCAATGGTAATAACATTCAGTGGCTGACTGGGTTTAAAAATATTGGTTGTGAGGAGACAAAGGGCCCTCCCCCAAAACTATTATATTTTCAAGCTACTAAAAGATCATTAACATATTGTCTAATGTTATTGCAAGGGTCCCCACTTGCCATCGGGCAAGCTGATACCCTGTCCAGTTCGCCATTGATAACATTAAATGGGACTGAAACTAGCAGGTATAAATTCAGAATAAGGAAGTTTGTCTTATAGGAAGTTTCTGCTTTTGCCAGCAAGTTGTTAATTATTGGAATAAGTTTCTTCCATACCAGGCTTAATTATTGGAATAAGTTTCTTCCATGCATTTGAGTCCAATGGCTTGTACCAGACATAGAAAACATAAACACGATTTATGTTTTCTGTGTCTGGATAATTAGTTATTCATTGCTCTCGCGGTAGCACAATGAATGTAATCGTCCTCCCCACATTGGGCAGAAAAGGCCTGAATTTGAACTCATCAATGGTGCTAGGAATTTTTATGTTCTGTTTCATAACGTGGCTGAGTGAATCGGTCTCAGGAAAGGGTGGCATTGTTTTTTATTTTTATTTTTCCCCCTGAAATTTGGGTTTTTCGTCCAGCAAGCTAACAAATCGGTTACAAAATACACTCAATACAGACTATATATCGATGCTTTATAGCAAGGGTGGCCAACTTAATTTGTGATGCGATCTACTTTTTTTTCTTCAAAATGTGCCGCGATCTACCATCTCAAGAATTTCATTGCACAAGGTTAAAAAAATTAATCGACACATATTGAAAAATGTTTATAAATTTTAAAATTAAATACAATTCAGAATTCTTATTTTAAATTCACACGTATTTAAAATTTTAATTTATGCGAAGTTTGTGTCTTCATGTTATCCGCCAAGCTTTCAAAATCGGGGATATACCGTGACTAGGTCAACCGTAAAAAATCTTCTGTATGCAAGTCCGTAAGAGTGGAGCGATTCTTCGTCTTTGTTTGTTTCAAAAACCAAAAAGGCCAATTCACATAGATATGTGGACCAAAACAGGAATTTAAAAGTTCACTGCATTTTTTTACATTTGGGTACTTTTCTCGGCAAACATATTTCCAAAAGTCTTCTTATGATCCGGCTTTTAGGAAGATATCGTTTAGCAATGTAATATAATTTCATTTTCAAGTAATATTTTCTCCATTTGAAAAATCTCAGCGATTTTTTTGCAATTTGTTTCGTATCTAAGTCGACATTAAATGGATAAGAAATATATTGACAATGTCTTCAATTGTTTTAAAATCACTGAATCTGGTTTCAAAATCATCCACAACTTTCTCAATTTCGGAAACATATTTCTCACTATTAAATTCAAAAACAGGATATTTTTGCAAATGATCTTGCATATTTGCAAGATCATTTGGCATTAGGCCAGGAAGCACACTCGTACCTTAGTTTTGTTCTTCCACTCTTTATATCACATTATACTGTCTTATGCAGAGTCGGGGGGGGGGGAACCCCTGTGCTGTCAGACAAAAAATTACTATATTGCCTTAATATTAAACTGAAGGTGGATCCAACTTCCTGCTTGGAGCCGGGCGGGGGGGGGGGACGGCACAGAAAATTATTCTGTCTACAGGTAATGCAGAAGCATAACGCAGAAATATGCTTTTTGAATAGTCTTGGGGAGGGAGGTAATTATCCCAATTACTACCTACCTCTGGACTGCCCTCGCGACCTGTTATACAAAATGCTTCCTTCATAATAATAACTTATAATTCCATTACGCGGAAGGAAAAATATATACGCCGTTTATCAGATAAGACATTAAGAAGAAACAGAAATATTCAGAAAGGTGTAAAAGCAGTAGTCATCTGTAAATTTATATGGTGCCACGTCAAATTTTCTTTTATGCTTTATTATTTATGGAAGGCAAGGCTCAGTAAGCTTACTTCCCTATTTTCATGCCGTCTTGAATGCGAGGATATGCAGAATATAAATCAGTCTACAAAAAAATAAAAATAAATTGTCTTGTTTACGACATAGGAAATTAGCAAATTTGGTCTCCCATTCCATTTTTAGTTTTATTTTGTATTTAGAATGGACATTGCAATCCTGAGATCAGATTCTTTTGACTGAATTACTAACCTATTTTGGCGCCCTCTTGTTCTTTTTATTACTATTGTAAAGCTGTGGTGTACCTTAGCAGATTGAAAGAAGAGACCGATATTATAACGTTCCCTGTCTTACAAAATTATAAATGAAGGTGAGTTTCAAGCTGTTTTTTATTTGTTTAATAAATAAATAAATAAATACATTTATTTATATATTGCTTATGCTGCTATGCATATCATTTTAACATTCTTTTTCAACGCGTCTGCTTTTTATGAAAATATGAAGTACGTATTTAAATAAACAAGCAACAATCTAATACAGTATTTAGAAAAAAAATAATAATTTTCTAGAAAAAAAAATCTGTAACGTTTATTTTATTATTCTTTGTTCTTTCTAATAACTTATTACAAATTTCATGGTAGTTATACTTTCAAATATCAACTACTATAAAACTAGAAATTTCTAATTGTAGCAATTGAACTTTGAATTACCAGACTTCCATAGTTTACGGTGCCTGTTTTCCGACCAGTTTCTCTTAAATATTTCGTGGCCCATGTAAATTAATAAGGGGCGTACTTTTTCCTATATATTTTTTTATTTTTTAATAAAATCAGGCGCTTATGTGAGCATACTGAAAGGCGATTCTTGCGATCTTAGTTTAAATTAAATCATTTTACGAGGTTTTAGAATGTAATCTTAAATTGGCTTTTTTATTGGGTTATTTAATACTTAGAAGACTGATAAAGTAGATATCATTTTTATTATATTAAATAAAAATACAATACCTAAACTAAAATTTTTGTTTTTATTTTTTAAATGCCAACTATATACACTGCCCTACCAAAAGTCTTCTGATACCCCTCCGATCGCAAGGGTATCATATACAAATATACACATATTTTAGTCTATTAAGGTGATCACTCCTGAACTCGGAATTCATTACAAACGTGCATGTCAAACATTGAGCTCAAAGAAGCGGTTAACAGTTTTAGATGGCTAATACGTGGAGAAAATTCCCATGCTTGCTATGTTCAACACGTCGTGGGAGACTACCAGAATTTATTAGAAAGGCATCCAATAGTCATTGAAGTAGCCATTATGGCCAGAAGCCAACCAACGCACCATTTCTCTGAACAGATGTTTCCTTCTTAACTCCAAATGTCCTATGATTTCGTTTAGAATAGAGTATTTTGTATGCGCAGAGAGAGAAACTGTTTTTTTTTTTTTTTTTTTTCTATTTTATTTTATTTTATTTTATTAAAGAATGTGAAGTGAAGGTTAAAATCCGTGAAAATTCGAGCATTCCTGTAAAATCATAACTTACGTAGTCATTCAAATCATACTAGTCAGTGCCGAATTTATGTAGTCAGGGGTTCTGGTGGCGACATTTTTAAAGGCTCAAAAAGAAGGTCGAGGGAGCTTTAGAATAATAATAATTGCCTCGTTCCTACGTTACCGAATCCTTGCGGCCCTGGAGCAATTGTGGCGCCCCACTTCGGTATATGTGGTCTTAATACTAGTCTGCGTTTATGCGAAGAGTTTATTAACTTCGAGTATAAAGATATAATGGTTTTTGGTAACTTTTGGACACAAAGAAACGTAAATTAATTTTGAACTGTACATGTACATAATTTTGAACTGTACATAACAAAGCAACTAACGTTTTGGGTTATGTAGCATGTTGAGACAATGCCCAAACGATATTTGAAACTAGGAATTTTCGTCGTACAAATCGAACTCGATTTGTACGACGAATTTCATATATCGAGAGACAAGTACTTCATTAGTACTATTATTAGTAATATTAGTACTTCATTAGTACTAATATTCCATTAGTGGTAGATATGGGTAGATTTTCTTTTTGTTCAAAGAAAGAGGCTTGTATTTTGGTTTTCGCATTATTGGCAATAAAGCACCGTTTCTCAACTGAGGTCAAGGCCTGTGAGATTAGTGTGAAGATTTTTCCTTAATTTTGATTTTAAATGAGCGGTCTTTGTGGGTTACACTATAATGAATTTACATTAATCTCCTATATCAGTTATATTAATAATTAATGTAAGTTCAACTAGTAAACTTGAACGCGTATTTTAAGAATCGGTTGAAAATATTTTTTATATTTTATCGATGCTTTGTTTTCTAAGAATACATATGCATTTCCCTGTCAAAAGTATATTCTCTCCCAACGGTGCGAACGAATATGTGAGTAGTAGCAGAGAGGACGCGGGGGATGGGAAAAGTGTGTAGATACTAGTAAAAAAATCGAAGAACAGGGAACGCGGAGCCCTGGGGAAAAATGTGAAAGGAAATCGAAACGTTGGAGCCCAAGGCCAGATGCTCACAGGAGTATCCATAAGGAGCATCATGACTTGGGTTTTCAAGGCAAATCTGCTGCTCATAAGCTCCATCTAACACCATACTCCAAACGTTTGCAATGAAGCCTGACCTAACTGTCTCTCAGACCATGGAACAGGAGAAATAGATCTTATGGAGCGACGAATGGTCGCGCTGCACCGTCTTAATGTCATACGGTTGAATGTGGGTGTGGAGAATGCCCGTAGAGCGTCATCTACTGCAGTGTTATTGTGTCCAAAATGAAGTTTTGAGGGGGTGAAGGCATCTTCTGGTAGCCTGGACGAGGACCACTGGTTGTATAGCTAAAAACCATTAATGCTGACACGTACACTAATTCCTTCGACAATTCCGTGTTTTCTACACTCCGGCAATTCTGTAAACATGTAGTGTGTCTTAGATAGAGAAGTTTTTGAACGCTAGTTTCACTCTGCCAGTTCTATGGAAATGAAGTGGTAAAGCGTCATATTAGGTCCAACCGAAAACTAACTGAACTGCTCATGTATAATGCTTTGTCCATAAATTTCGTGTGTTCTCTAGTTGATCTGCCTGCTTTACTGGACAAAAAACCCGAGATTCTGGGGGAGGGAAGACGACCTTACCCTCGTGCCTGAGACGGACCAACTCAGCCACTGAGTAAAAAAAAAAATAAATAAATAAATAATAAAGTTCCTCCCTTAATTGATGGGATTAGAACCCTTTTCTGCTTGGTTTGTGAGGACGGGAATTATAAACACTGCTACCCACGCGGACTAGTTCTGTGGAAATGGGCCCTGCATGTGTTCCAGCACACTGTGAGATCCATCCCATATAGCGAGCAATGCGAAACCTCTTTTAAAGAAAATGCAGTTCGCCGCCGACTCAGAGTCAAGCTCAGAATCCGATCCGACACCTTTGGGATGACTGGAACGCCAGATTAGCAGCCAATTGGCGATTGCACTTAAGGACGAACTGAAACAAATTTTTGCTGCCTGCCACAAGGGAGTGTTAAAAAGTGCTTCACGACGGATTGATGCTGCCATTAAGTCCAAAGATGGATCTAAACCTTATTAATTTGTTCATTAAAACTCGTGTTTTTCCAAACGTGAGGTGTCCGAATACTTTTGTAGAGCAGTATATACACTTTCCAGTCAAAACATAATCATCTACCTAATCGTGGGTATATCCTCCTTTCGTCGCCACACAGCGAGGCATAGACTCTATAAGGCAAGGCTTCTGAAGGTATGTTGTACCATGTCTCCAGGATTGCGTCCTGGAGACATGGTCAGTGGTGTAGGATCCAAATGCTGGATCTATTGATCCAATCCGCGTAATCCTAGAGATGTTCTGTGGATTCATATTCGGCAGCCAAGGTAGCACTTGGAAGTCACTTTCATATTCGGCGAACGATACTGGCAATGAGGCAGGCGCATTATCCTGCTGGAACACACCTGTGCCATCCGGGAAGACAGTCACCACGAAGGGCTCGATCTGATTAATCATAATGGATAGGTAGTTTTTAGCATTAAGAAAGCTTTTAGCATTAAGGAGTATGAGGGCGCTAAGAGATTCCTAGGAAACCATTCCCCATACGAAAACTGCCGCCACCTGCCCGTTTATGTTGGACTACCATATAGAGTGATTCCTCTCCGCAGTTCGTCGCCGTACGTACCCTCCATCTACTGCCCACACGGCATCGCAGGAAACGTGATTAATCGGAAAAGGCAACTTTTTTTTCAGTTGTTAATGGTCCGGTGATGCCGTTCAGATGCAAATTTTACGCGTTGTAGGCGATGGGTGGCTGTAAGCAAGTGATCTGGCGCCTACTTTTCAGATCTGTACGGTGGAGGATCTGTATGGTCTTGGAAACACCACTGGTCGTCCTCTGGTTAAAATCTATGGTCAGCCATTCCATTGTATTCTGTCTGTCGGTTCGCATAAAGCAGGACAGTCTATGTTCACCAAGACCATCAATGAGGTGTGGGCACCTGCCATTGTCCTGACAACTGCTGCTTTGTCCTCCACTATCCTTCCACTCTTGGAACACCTTAACTACAGCTCGAATAACCCACAAGATTCACAGTTTCCGTAATACTGCCACGACAATAACCCCTTTTTCGAAGTCCATCAGATCACGTCCCTTGCCAGTATCGATCAAGTACTTCGTATGTACCTCATGACACAAACCTGTAGTATCATATCTACCTGTTCTCTCCACGACACGTGTGCCACCAGGCGGGGAGCAACGGTCGATTGCTAAAACATGGGGGTTGACATAACATTTTGACTTTTATGTCATCATTATTAAACTCTTGTACTACTCTCTCTCTGGCTTAATTATACCCATACAAAAGGCTTATTGCCAATGTTGGATTAAGATTGACGGGGAGATTATTGGAGATTAAGCCTTTCGAGTCCCAGACTAGCAGAAGTATTACTACGAATTAATATCCTTATTTCCTCTTTAAATAAAATTCCCTCTTTTCAGTTTTAGTCGTACAATCATATTGCACCACCAGTTAAAGCTAATTGGATTTTTGAAGTCAGAAAATTGTATTTTCATCCAAAACTAGGCAGCGTGATTTTCTTTTATTCCCCGCAAATATTTGGAGAATCAAAATGTGTAGATAGTAATAGATGGAGATGGAATGTTTTATTATTCATTAAACTGTGGTAATTATATCAGCACTGATAAAAGTGCCCAAATCCGAGCGCTGATTAGTGGAAGGTGGGCTAGCTAATCAGGACTGTAGATTTGACACAAAATGGTGCGTTTAGTGGGTTATGTTAGTACGTTAAGGTTCCTAAACTTCCCCCTGTCGCTAAGTTTTAAGTTCCCACGTGCGCTACAAACAAGCCCAATTACGAGCCTAATAATTTCTTCCGTCCAGTGTCTCTAATAAAATTAATAACGAAGAAAGCTGCGTGTTAAAGATAATACCAGGGAAGGATGTGAATAATCTCAGTGGGTTTCCTTTTCCTCTTGAACTGCAGTTACTGGTGGTTTCAGCACTTCCCTCACAAAACACGCACTCCCTGTAAAAAGCATTTCCCCCTTACTGCCATCCTTCGCTGATGAAGCAGTTCCGTTGTGTAGATAACTGAACTGTTTCCCATCATGGAAGCTACTGTGTTAATAGTATATCAAGTAGTAATTTGTCGCGGTTAAAGCATCACTAAAATTAACTACTTTTGGATAATTACTCACTTCCATCTCATCTCTGTTCAGTACTTTTTGTGTATAAAATTAAAGTTATGCTCATTTTCTTTACTGCATATTTATTGTACGTTTTCAGGCGCACTATATATGCGTAAAACGCCTATTATCTTCGCCTATTTTCCGTCCTTCTGCATGTAATAACTCAATTCCTAGTCAATGGATTTTCATAAAATTTTATATTTGGCTTTTAGAAAAATTTGGCGAGCTTTCCCATTTCGTTAAAATAATGCAATAGAAATCGAGCAATTTTTATTTATTTATTTTGTTTTCATGCTTATCATACATAGGCTATTTATTTACACTGACCTCCATTAATATCCGGACATCCCTCTGATATTTGGTCACATCCTACCCAAACACCATGTGTTGGACACAACTATAAACATGCTCGTAGGGCTTCTAGGGGTTAGTAGTACGATTGTGAATGCAAGGTACCTCGATCGACGGAGTTACCAGACTTCCAGAGGGCGTGAAATGTTAATACAGTGCAACATAAGCAATCCGGTTGTAAGTGACATTTCAATGACTTTGAGGATCTCTAATTCGACAATTGGTGAATTTTTCTATAAATGGAAGTGGACTGGTGCTGAAACCATCACGAACAGACACGTCAGCAATATTTCTTTACCATAGTCATGCAACAATCCACAAGTTAGTGACAAATGGGCCTGGAGTACTGGGGTCCACGTTACTCATGCGTCATGAGTAACGTGCCACACTTTGCTTGTAATGTATTCAAATTTGTCAGTTGATAAAGGGACACGTGTTCCGAAAGCTACTGAATTTGTACTTATATTTTATTTTATACTGGGTATACTGTAAATATCTATTTGAAAATTATTAATCCACAAGTTCTAATTACCCCGACTAATGCTAGATGTCGTCTAGCTTGTCGTAAGATCCGTCATTCTTGGACCATAGACCAATGAAAAACTGTGCTTTGGAGTAACGAGTCATAGTACAAGGTCTACCAATCTGACGGTCGTACTTGAGTGTGGCAGATCCCCGGAGACAGCTACCTGCCGGACTGTATCGTCCCAACAATGAAGTCTGGCAGAGGCAGCGTGATGGTTTGGCATGGAACCATTGGTTGTTTTTGACAAAATTATGAATGCTGAGGTCTAGCTGACATCCTAGACAATATAATGCATTACTTACGTTGTGGCAGCATGTCTGGGAAGGCCTATATCTATATATCGGCAAGACAACGCTACATATGCTGCTCGCGTTGTGATGGACTGTTTGAGGACACGAGCGTCGAAAATTGGACTGGCCAGCCCAGAGCCCTAACCTTGATCCTATAGAGAACCTCTGAGATATGATTGGATCGTCGGGTGCTTGTGAGGAGAGGTAATTCCAGTGCTAAACTGGTCGTTGCTTTGAAGGTCAAATGGTGGAAAATATTGGAGAACATTTGCAAAAATTGATGGAGAATTTTTCACGGAGACTATAGGCTGTCATAAAGGATAAAGTTTTGGCACACGTTATTAGTTTTCCTGTAAATAAAGGTTATTTATAGCTATGCAGGTGTGTGGATATTAATCGTAGCTGAAGTACTGGATATTATGTTTGACGCTGTGCGCTAATTGGAGGAATGAAGATGCTTTTTTAATAAAAGTTATGAATTATTACTCTTTGGTAACGCACCTGAAATGTAATGTACTATGTATATTAACTAACTTGTGTTTTTTTCTTCGATGACCCTTACCTTTTGCAGCTTTTATCATATTGATAAGATTCACGAAACACTTGAGTCTGCTGACCTTCAAAGTTTCGATGTTCACTTTTATTGTCAAGACTTATTTGCTGAGAGGTAATCATAGCCATAACATGTCTGTAAACTACGTGCCTCCTATGGTTGATTTTCTTATTTGTTGGATATAAAATCTAAGTTTCCAGAGACTGGAAACATTGCAATCCTCACCCAAGACTGACTAACTCAGCTACGCTGTGAAAAATTACAATAAAAATTCCTCTTGTTTCGCGAGGATTGAATTCATGTATCGGGCCAACTAAGCTGACACGATGGACTCTTAATCCGCGATACATTCACGATGATCGCTGAATATTTTAATATTTAAAAAAGTAAAATGTAATGCGCTGGTATTCTGTCGCTGTGTGTCACTCTACTCTACTTACAAGTACCAAATATATATTCACACAGTGGCAACTGACCATCAGTCTTCAACTCAAAAAAAAAAAAAAATCTATATTTGTATTTTTTTTTTTTTTTTTAGATTAGATTTTACATTAGTTATAATTTCAAAAATATCAGAATACTATGTAAAGCTTGCCTTGTGAATAAATTTCTTGCATATTGATAAATAATCGCGATTATGATATTTGGTCTTCTAATCATGAATATTATGATTAGAAAAACAAAATGAAAATTCTGTTATATACACTGTGGGGCAAAAAGTAATGCGGTTGAATGTGGATAAGGAAAATATTTTCTTACTCCTCACTCACAAATGGAAAGACTTTGAAATCCCGCCTGCTGTGATGCCATGTAGTTCTGCTGTCACATTCTTCTGAATGTCGAACGCTATCAAACCGGCGGTCTTGCAATCTCCATTCCAACTTAGGAAACAGAAAAAAGTTTGGAGCTTAATTCCGTTTAAGAAACCGAGTTCACCATCAGCTGTTTGAACAAAATCTTTGCAAGCATCCAATCGTCTGAGTTTTTCCTCATCAAGTAGTACGGAACAAACTGCGCAAATTTTTCTTTTTCGGAAGTCTTGTAATTATGGACTTTATAGATTCCTTATTCACATTTAACTTACTTTCTAGCACTCTGAGTGTTAATCGGCGTAGTTTGCTAGTAAATTGCACATTTTATCCCCCAATTTGAGGCTGCCGATCGTTTTTGGCTGTCCACTTCGAGGCTTATCTATTGCATCCACTCTGCCGTTTTTAAAATGCCTCAACCATCAGAATATCAATGGGACTTTCCCCAGTTTGATTTTGATCCGTTGTTCCATTCTTCGGTTTCTGACAGTTACGTTAGACACGATGCACAAAGAACGTCCTTACAAAAATGCAACTTAAGGCCAGATTAGTTTGGGTTAGCGGGACTGCCAAGGTCACTTTAGCGCTCTCTCCCAGAGCGATATACACCATCCGGCAACAATATTGAAGTAGGCATTCAGATGTGGTATTCGGTATCAGAGGACGAAATCATGACGCGAAAACACTTCCCCACACCATCACACTTCTGCCAGCAGCCTGAGTGTTGACACCTAGGACGATGAATTGATTGATTCACTTGAGTCGTCGGTAACTCACGTAGTGAGATAAATAAATATTGAGGAATCAGTCTGTGTAATGCTGACGTAATAATGTCTCTGATGGATCGGGTTATTCTTCCTTGGATTATGGAGTAAAGTGGCCACTAAGTGCACATGCGTATAGGAAAAGTTCTTTTACTATTGCTGAATTGGGTTAGGTTGCTTAGCGTAAGCACTGAGAAAACTAAGGTCAGGAGGCGTCAGTGTCGCATTTCCGTAAATGGCGTGTAGTCTTTGGTGGGGAGGCCTGTTTTGTGCATCGAAAACCGCCGAGTTTCCAGGGGAGACAAAAAACCATCGCCCGATATCGAATAACTGGACTACAGTGGGAAAACTCCATAAAAGTTTATCCCGTTTAGAAGGGAAGTATTTTTGAACTTCAGCTGGCCCATGGGAATCGAACCGAGATCTTTCAGTTCGTTATGAGAGCAGCGACTCTATTGTACTATCTGCAAAGGCACGGGTATAAATAGTGCTGACTGTTCATCTGAAAATGTGCTATTCGCATTTTCAAAAAACTCTGTAAAATCTGGGGAACCTCAGTAACCCCAGAGTAACGTATCAACTCTGTGGTACTACACTGACAGTGGTAGAGAATAAAAAGGACCTGGGGATAATTGTGCAGGCAGATATGAAGTTTTCTGAGCATTGCAGTCGGTCTGCAAGAGTAGCTCATGGTGTCTTGTCAATGATATACAGGAAATTTTCTAGCAGGGATAAGGAGGTGATTATCCCCTTGTATAAGACAATGGTCAGGCCACACCTTGAGTACTGTATACAGGTCTGAAGGCCTCATTTTAAGAAGGATGTAGAGCTGTTGGAACGAGTACAGAAAAGGGCAACAAGATTAGTGAATGGAACAAAGGATTGCTTTTACGAAGAAAGGCTTAAATTTTGCAAATTACAGTGTCTGGAGACTAGGCGCCTGCGAGGTGATCTGATTGAGGTGTATAAAGTCTTGAATGGTTTGGGCATGCTGAATGCTGATGGGATTCTTCCTCTTGTTCAGAATAATCATTTGAGAGGGCATAAATTCAAATTAAGGAAAGACAGATGTAGGATAGATGTGCGGAAGTTTGCCTTTAGCCAGCGGGTAGTTGATTGGGGGAACAGATTTTCATCTTTTGTTGTGGAAGTTGATAAAAGTTCAACCCTAAATAAATTTAAGGCTGAGCTGGACAGGTGTTTGGAACGAATGGAGGGGTGAAATCGGAGCTTTTTTTTTGGCCGATGCTGCATAAGCTTGCTTTCTTGCATCGTGTGCCTCTGCTAATGCTAACCTCAATTACAAGTCCTGTTGCTACCACTAGCTTTGATGGACCAGCGACATTACCATTACCACGTTTATTACGCACAAAATGAAATGGGGGGAGAGAAGCTTTTGAACAGTCGTACGTGTGAAATTGATTCATCTTCAAACTTAACTACCTGCTAGTGTAATGAATCAGTCCGTTACCATAGCAACGCTAATCACGTCGAGTGTCTTCTAATACCATCGCGTTGACCATTCGGCTATCAGGCCTTGACTTCAGTTTCCTCTAAGTTTAAATCATTTGATTTCTGGATCTCCTTAAATGTAAATATTTACAAAAATATTTTTTGTCTCTTAACGTTGTAGAATTTCTTAAAGGAGCGCCCATTTTCTAGTGGAAGATAAACAGTAAAATGTTTTTACTGATTTTGTTAAACTCCTGGTAATGGTAACGTCATGGTAATTATTGTGTGCCTTGTTGTATCCCCTTTCCTACGTGTAAAATAATAAAAAAATGTATACCATCTTTGCAGCAGTTAAACAGTTGCAGTAAAATTCCAGATTATGGGTACACCTCTGGAGGAAATGGCTTCGTTTGCTTGAATCCGTTCCGAATTACTGGCGTAAACTAACATAACCTTTTTTCACTAACCAAAAATGCAAGTATCAAAAAAATCCACACTTCTTTTGCTTGAATCCGTCCCGAATTTGGCCATGCCCGCAACGCGGTGACAAGGTATATCCATAATCTGGAGTTCAGCCATAAATGCTCCGAAAAATATGGGTTTAAACTGCGTTTTGAAAACGTCTTTCCTTGTCTTTTGTGTGCCCCCCCCCCCACAAATAGACACACGGAAAAACACTATCAGTCGACATACAGAAAGATATCACACATTCCTGTGGAGGGCGTTGAATCGATAAGTGGTGGCCGTGGGGTTGTCGGGATACGCCTACTGATATTATCTCTGAGGTGCCCTGACACACATTTCAGATTTTCAGTTTTCTTAGAGCATTTGGCGAATAAAACGAAAGCGAATATTTTAACAAGCAGAAAGAAAGCCTTGAGGGATGCTAGTAAATCTGACAGTGATGACGTGTGAATTATTGATGCCCAAGACTCACCTTGACTCTAGTTCCGTACCCTTTGATTTAATTAGTTCCGAAGGTCGCAGAGCAGTGATAAGCACGTCTAACCCTGGCCTCTCTCTTTCGTTCGCTCTTTCTTCTATAGCAACACATTCTGGTATCCGGTAGAAACAAGGGCTGCAGTGCAACGAACTGATAAGAGATCCCAGTTCGTTTGGCCTAAACATACGCCTATTGGTGGAAACGAAGGCCCCTCTTCTACTGACTTAACTAAAAGCAACTTGTTTCTTTGTAATGTATTTATTTATGCGAATTATAATCTTTTGTCAAACTCTAATCCCATCAACATTGAAATATATTCAATTCACTGTTCTGTTGGTAAAAGAACGAGAGCTCATAAAAATCCATATTAAAATAAATTATTAAAGTTAATAATAAAATTCATTTAAAATTTTTATGAATACGAAAGTACTGTACACACTTATCATATCACACATAACTAGAAAGAAAAACTTTGAAAGTTCTCTACACTGCCCGTTACATTTCAGGCACGCTTGATTTTTTTTTTTCTTAAATTAATTTTTATTTCCCATTTTCTATGATAAATAGAAGTGAAAAGTAAATATAGTTATCTCCTTATCTTTAAATACTAGGACTATAACTTTATAGAACACTAGAACTACAGGTTTACGTTATCTAAACTTAGGTGTTCAGTGTAATTACAACCGTACAATATTTATTATTCTTCTCCCATATAGTTTTAAGTTCCTCTTTCTCTCTCTCTCTCTACGTACACACAGGGTGTGGCAATAAATCTCCCAGCGATTTATTGTTACATTGGGGTCATGTTCGATGAGTTTGAAAATAAACGGAAGTGGTATGTTGTAGTTCGAACTTTCTCCAATAGATGGTGGCACAGAGATTGTCCAGTAGGCTGAGAGGTTGCAAATACTGTATTGTTATACCATTTCATTAGTAGCACGTTCCTTGTCACTACTTTTCAATGGAGCAACGAATGAATATTCAATTTTGCTTTAAACTCGAAAAATCTTCAACAGAATGTATGAAATGCTAAAAGCTGCTTATGATGATGAAACTTTAAGTCGTACCAGTCTATTTGAATGGTATAAACAGTTCAAAGACCGACTGAGGATGTTTGAGATGTCCCAACTGCGTTTGACCCTCAGAATGATGGCTGATGAGTTAGATATGAATAAGGAGACGAGTCGTCAAATTCTGCATGTAGATTTAGGGAAAGGAAGGTCTGTACAATATTTGTGCTGCACAGCCTCACGGATGAGCAGGAGCAACGAAGAGTGTCATCATGCGAAGACTTCATCTAGACTTGTCAAGACAATCCTTATTTCCTGTACTGGAAATGAGTGTTGCGTGTTTCAGTAACCCAGAAACGAAGCGTCAGAATGCAATGGACTTCAAAACCATCACCAAGGCCCAAAAAGTTTTGTTTACAGAAATCCATGATTAAGACGATGCTGATTATGTTTTTGACAAACAGGCGTGATTCACGAGGAATTTGTATCTGAAGTGGAGGGAGTCAGTGCTGCGTTCTACGTGCAGGTGCTTCAAAGACTATAGAAACACATTTCACGGGTGAGGCTGCAATTTCGAGAGAAAGGCAGCTGGTTCTTGTTGCACAATAATGCCCCCGTCCATTGCGCACTTGTTGTGAAGACATTTCTGACACACTGCAGTCAACCATTCACCCTACTCTCCCGATTTAACACCAGTGAACTCCTTCCTCTTCTCCCATATAGTGTTAAGTTCCTCTTTCTCTCTCTCTCTCTCTCTCTCTACGTAGGAGAGAGAGAGAGAGAGAGAGAGAGAGAGAGAGAGAGAGAGAGAGAGGAGTCAACGAAGGTGTCTCTCTACGTTGGACACCTTCGTTGACTCCTTTCAAAAGCTTAAAACGGTGCAATAAATGCATTCAATCAGGTGGTGATGTACTTTGAATAAAAATAAAACCATTTTTGAGCTAATATAGTTAGGGAAGGTTGCTACGTGGTTGGTTTCCATTAAGGTTATTATTATATTAATACCACTCTTGGTATAATTTCACATGGTATAAGAGTGGTATTAATATAATAACCTTTTGAGTTCCTTTAATTTGTGTTCTTTTTATTGCACTAGTCCTCCCGGACTTTATAGCCACACCTCGTTTGTTCTTTGCTGAGTGAACTAATGGCGACAGCAAAACGCCCGGCTTATACTTTATTTATTCAATTGATTGCTAATTTCTCTGATTTCTTCTAATTTCAACTGATTTCTCTGTCAGTGGAGCATCTTTTAGACTATATATCAACTATCCTTTTCAAACGTTGCATAAATTTGTTTTTCACGTTTCTAGCTTAATCACTTTGGGTACCAGCTTTCAACCGGAAAGCTGGTAGAAATTTTTTTTATCCATTTTTCTATCAGCTTTGTTCGTTCTTATTTTTTCAGTTCTGCATACATCCGCCCCCAGTGTTGACGTATGTAAGCTACCCTACCATACGTTGCATAATGCAATATATAATATTTTATAACGTTTTCTGATATGACCTTAATGACCATAATTGGACATTTCTGTATTTCTGCTTGTACTAACGGATTTTTTTTTGCTTAATGTTATTTATTTTTTTCACAATATTCAGACTTTAAATACAAAATATTGTATAGTTTTGCTAACTTAACGTTTAGTTTTTCATCTTTGCGGATCTTACAAATTTCTAAAAAAACAAATTTCTACCTGTCATATTCATCAGCTATGACAATGTCCAGATTATGTGTTAAGCGCCAAAGCAACCATGCCTATGAGGCGTTAGTATATTGTGTTTCTAAATTGCATGTGTACTGTGGTCGATTTGCCCGTTTCCTGGACGAGTTCCCTGGAGATAGGCCATGTGAAAAAAAAAGGTCACAAAAATTCGTCGTGTCATTGACAGGACTCGAACTTTGGCCTTTTCTACCCGGTGTGGGGAGGACGATGGCATCCACTGTGATACTCGCTAGGGTCCCATCGATGACGTGAGGAATTTTTATGGGCCTTAACGTGGCTGAGTTAGGAAAAGGTAGCATGGTTTTTCGTCCAAAACACAGAAATCGACCATAGAACATACGCAATTTAAGGACAGTATACACGGAGCAATATGGCCTTAGTCACTGATGCTCCTAAAATCCTACAACAACAACACGTTAGGAGAGCTACGACAATGTTTTATATCAATAAGAGTCCTTGCATCTCTAATCAGTATATACTTTAAATTTTTCTGTTACATTTCAATTTTCGAATTTCACAATGCATTGAAATTTTATTCATTCTTATAAATCCAAAAAAATCTGCACAAATGGTATTTTCACTCAAATCAAACCCAACGCAACTAAACCTGAAAATCCACGGAACTCCCATCACCCCAGTCATCAAGCAGAAAGATCTCGGCGTTGTATTCGACCCTAAACTCAGTTTCTAACACCATGTTGCAGACATTCACAACAAGGTCTGCAGATCAAGATGGCTTGCCAAACAACACCTCCTTCATGTCACAGAGCCTGAGTACACACTCCAATACATATACCGGTTTCTGCAGCCAGTCATCACCTACGGTTCAGAAATCGGCGTCGGCAACGAAACCCACGCTAAAAACTATTGCATCTGATGAGTACTGGCTTCTTCGGTGGGTCCTCTTCAAGCATAATCTGCCACCACTCACACATACTTCAGATATCACCCAACTTCTAAATTACAGAAAAGTCTCCAAACGCGGATATTCGCCCTCCGCTTGCTTGTGTCAATTAAAATGATAGCGGGTGAAGTCAATACGCCAAATTTTTGGCAGATGTGTAATTGGATGATCCCCCCGAAACCCTTAAGAGCCACCCCCTCTCTGCAGTCTGTGGCGTGGAGGCTCAGGATAGGGGATAGATTCCTGCCCATGGAGATGCTCTACGACGTCCAGGAGATAGATGTAGACTTCAAAAAGTTTATAGAGAAAAATCGTACAGAAGACGCAACATCAGGGACCAGCTCTCGTCTTCAACCGAGTGACTGCTATCGTCTCTTCATCGCTTTTCATGTTCTTTCATTCCCCATGTTAATATTAAATTTTTTATGTAAAATATATAATTATACGTTTTATGTCCTAATATATGTTTTATGTAATTTTTCTTGTATTAGTTATTTCATGTTAAATCCCTAGCAGTGTCGCTGTTGTGGGTATTATTGCATCAGGCAATCATGTATCCAATCACTGCCTGCAATAAAGATATTAATTATGCAAATACTCAGGAATAAATCGCGACGCTGCATTTATTTGTAGATAGAAATACTTTAATTTACAAATTAATATTTTAGCAAACGAGTGCGCAACTATAGAAACAAACATTGCCTCATTTTTAGACTCGCTATCCATGGATTTAGAATCCTAATGCGCCCTCAAGAGCTCAAATCAGTAGCATTCCGAACTCCGGTCCGAGCACGCCATTTCACTTCTTCGATGATTCAGTAATTAAAAAATTGTCCTGCAATCTAAGTTAATGTGTACAGCCATTTTTCATTTTAAAATCACTAAGAGTAAACAGAATTTTCTCTTTATTCACCAGTCCAATCTACGAAGCAATACATATACACTTACAACAATGAACATTTATAATGATTTAATGTTTCAGAGTGATTTACATATCTGTTTTAAGTCTGCATCATCTCATCCATTTATTGAACAGATGCTTTTGAAGAAACGTCAAGGAGTGACAGACTGAAATAAAATTTACAACGAAATGGTGACTGAAAACAAAGAAATATCACGAAATCTTAAAACGATTTGACTTAAACATAAAAAATGAAAAAGGCACTGGGTGACAATGTTTTATAGTGGATTCATAGTTTTATCCACTGATGCCTAACAAGCATCTGTTTCTATGGCAATCATGCAAGCGTCACGATGGCAGTTATAACTGAAGCACAGTTCCTCGATTTCTCTACCAGAAACGCGAAATGTTCTTGTTGCCATTGCAGGTAACGATAAGTCCAATGATTGGCTTGATACATATGAAGGGGGAGGAAGAAGGGAGAGAAAGCGCTGAACGCTATGTCGCATTATTGTCTTAGTCCATGTCACAAAAACACTTGATAAGACGTCAAGCGCTTCTTCCATTTCTTGCTTAAAAAGTCCACCGCAGTTCTAGCTGCTTGACTTTTCAATACACCTTGGCACTTCTCCGATCCAAGCCTGCTGTCGACAGAAAAGGGCATTCGCGTGTGGATCGTCGAACACAAACCCACGTAGACATCGGTACTTTACCTGCAAGTAATTGTTGTGAGGATAGCTTTTGTTTTTCCGCGTCTCGTAACGGTAAACAAATGCATGAGGGAGTTGAGGAGCTATCATAGGTACCTTATGCCCATATAGAGATTGAAAACAGGAGACGTCGAACTCGTGAGTGAAGTATATGGAAGAATTCCGACTGTCCTGACGATGACTCAAAAGAGATGTCCTGTTTTTGATCTCGGTTGGTCGACGGCGCAGTTCTGCAAGTTCGTATTCTTGACGTACGTATGGCCTATAAGGTTGCTGAGAGCCAACTCTAGACCGTCTGGATATCATCTGGGGTCCTGCATTTTGCCATTTCTTAGGCGGTTTTTCCTTCCTTCGCTTTTTTTTCCCATCGTGGCGGTAATGATGACGATTGCGAGGCAAATTAGCGGCTGTGGTTCTGGTGGACGGCTTAGCATGGCCAAATGTGATGATGGATCCATCCGATGAGCCCAAACTGACGGACACAGGGTTCTGGATTGAGTTGTCGTCACTGTCCACGGAATTAGACACGGTATGGGGATTAGGACGCCTTCTTTCTTTCTTCGGGCGTCGTTTTTTCTTTTCTAAGTGTATTGGAGTTGATGGGACGTTAGAAACGCGAGTTTTAACTTCTTGTAACTGCCTGTGTCTTAGTTCAGCAATGTCCACTTCTTCTTTTACTAGGTTTATAGGAGTTGCTGGGTGGGTAGATATCCTGTTGAATGGCTGGGGGGCTATAGTGAGCACCGTACTATCGCTATGCACAGAAGGGCGCCACAGACCATTGATAACGGGTAATCGACGGGGACCGTCACCATATGGACTTAGTGTTGTGGTGTCAGATGCTTCTCTCCGGTCGGCATCCCAGTCGAAAAGCACTCTGTTAGATTTGACATCCACGTTGTGGTGTGGTAATTGACGAGCATTGTGATGTGCTGGAACAGATGCAGTATGGCGCCCTCTTTCTGTTGAATATGAAGTATATGAAGTTGTGGAACGGAACTCTTGATAACCTGCAAAAGCATTGAAACAAATTAGCTGATAAGATAGAAACTTCATATTTTTGAAATAAATACTTATAAATGACTTTAGAAATATCAGTTAACGGCTTAAATTCGTACTGAAACATTCATTCATGCAACTCTTTAAATGTGCGTAATATTAGTTTTTAATATTACTCATTCACGGTATGCCTTTTGTTCAACATATTAAATTTATTATTAGCTACAGCTCGCAAATATACAACAGTATATTTGATAGCTGTAATCTGCGAAGACTGTTCATTAAAATGAAGAGTAAGCCAGCATTGTACACTCTACAGGGTGTTTCAATTAAAAGGCGCCAGGGTCTATCTCCCTTAATTTTAGGTTTAAGCTATTTGTCATCTGGAGACTTTTTTTTTTTTTGCCATTTTGGACTGAAATTTTAGAATTTGAAGTAAAATTGCATCATATATTGCCATTTAGATTTTATAATTTTTAAATTTAATTTTTATCCGCTCTGCTGTTTTTTTTTCTTAATGGGAAAGTTGTTTCCCGTCCTCGCTTCAATTGAAAATTTAATCGGTGCTTCTGAAATGAACGCAAATTGATTTTAGTCGAAGAAAATACAAACACAAAGAACAGTAAATGTGATATTTCTCTATCTAAAACATCTCCGTAGAACAGCTAACTGAACGAGGGTAGTTTGTGTCGCATTTCCTCATGCTTACACCCATTGTAGTATTATTGCTATAGCTTTTTATTATTTTTTTAATTATTGTTATTAAAACTAAAGGCGGCACCCAGAACATAAGTTCAAATCCGCCGAACAACTCTCAACTGAGTATCTTACATCTTTCATAAAATAAATAAATACAACATTGTAAAAATATAAAATATATAAATTAATTAAAAAAAAAAAACAACAACAACGCATAAAATGTACACTAGCAACCCATCCATAACATCAAAAACAGACTTAAACTCTAAGTATTGTCCAGGTCTTCTTGGTGAAACGAATCTTATTGTCCAATTTTATCTTCAGACTTGATTGATTTGGGGCAGAACTGGGTTCGCCCCTAGAATAAGCCTCTTCCTTCGAGGAAATCCAGCTTTTCTCTGGATTCATTATACATAGCACAGTCGAAGAGTATGTGCGACCAGTTCTCCTTTGCTCCACAGAAACAAAGCTTTGACTCTGAAAGTCTAAATTGAAACAATTTCTCATTGAGGGCACCATGTCCTGTGACATGGTGACCTTCAACATGGTTGGAGAGTAAACCATTTCGTAACGGATTTTACCATTGCAAAGGTAACATCTGGTATGAAGTTTTTCGTGACTAGTCCCTTGTTGGTTGTGTCCCATCGCGTCGGCCATATATAAACTAGCTCATTATAGCAGCGCAGCTTCTCTCTTTTCACGTCCGTGTCTAAATTAAGTCGGATGCCTAGAATTGCTGCAGGAATCCTCCTCCGTATTCTGTAGCATAGTCCCCTATAAACTACAAAGAGGTCCAGTGGAAGAACCCCTGCAATGACTTGTGTTGCTGCTATGGAGACAGTTTTGCAGATCCGATGGGTGGTCAGGAGAAGTCCCCGTTGGACAGAGTTCAGCTTCTCTTTAATTTTACACTTAATCGCCAGGCGAAACCACGCCCCTGCAGCGAACGTGACTATGGGGAGGAACACCGCCTTGAAGTAAAGAGTATTGTGCGCTTGGAGAGCCCCCATCACTCCTGGAGATCCCGACTATTGAGGCTGAGAAGTTTCTTACTTTTATGTTGAGATTCTGAAGGTGAGGGAGGAAAGTAAGTCTATGGTCAATGATGACCCCTAGGACTCGGGGTTGGGTCACAAGAGGTAACTGCATGCCTTGGATTTTAACTTGGGGAGGCCTACGAAGGTCGAGTTTGGCTCCAAAGATCATCATATTGGTTTTTGTTGGGTTGATTCGCAGCTTATTGGTTTGAGTCCAGTCGGCAAGGTCGTCAAGAACGTGGTTTGCAGTGGTCTCAAGGGCTCGCCGAGAGGGGCCCGAGAAGATGATGGTGAGATCGTCTGCGAATGCAATGATCTTGGTACTGTCGAAGCTGCGGCGAAGCCAGTCCTGAAGAACCAGGTTCCAGATTAGGGGTCCCAATACGGAGCCCTGTGGGCATCCTCTGTAAATTGGTCGTGTTAGTTGCCTATGTCTTGCTTGTACTGTAACGGTTCTGTCAGTGAAGTAGGTCCTGATTAACCAGTAGAGTTGTGGTGGGCAATCAGCACAGCGCAGCCTCTCAAGAGTGCTCTCCCACCATACCCCGTCAAAGGCCCCCTCAAAGTCTATAAAGACAGCCAGTTCGTACTTGGCCTTGGAGGTTTCCAGATGGAGTATTATTTCTGAGAGTGCATCCTCACAGCAGCGACCTTGTGTGAATCCATATTGCGAAGGAGAGATAAGTCCTTTGTCTTGAAATATGCTTACAGTTTTTATCGCTATGAGTCGTTCCAGAATTTTACCAAGGTTGGGTAAGAGAGCAATGGGGCGGAGTGCCCGAGATTCTGTTGGTGGTTTGTTAGGCTTCGGAATGAGTCGGAGAAGAGCAACTTTCCAGGGCTCAGGGAAGAGAGATTCTCTAAGGCAGTGGTTAAAAAGGAGAAGTAGGTGCTCTGGTTTCAGTTTGAACACCCTTTGTATGAATGCATACTCAATAAGATCAATGCCAGGGCATTTATTCAGGTTGATTCTGTTCACTGCTGTCTCCAGTTCTTGAGATGTAAAAGGTTCATCAGGTGAGGTTGATGTGTAGAATGAATTTCTTCTGATATCTGCGTGTTCAGGTTGGTCTTCCTTTGGATCGTCTGTGGGGAAAAGTTCATCAATTGTGGCACTGATCGAATCGTGCCAGGTTATGGTTTCCTGTTCGCGAAGCTGTACCGAGCCAAAGACATCTGGGGTGTATGTCTTCCCCCTGGATATTTTATAAAGGAGTTCCCATTAGAATTTCGTGAGTCCTTGAAGAAGTCCATCCAGGTTTTTCCTGTTGGCAACCGCTTTGGTAAAGGTAGATAGCATGCAGTTGTTCAACTAGATAGCATTTTTAGCGAGGTAGATAGCATGCAGTTGTTCAACGTCTTGGGGCGGCCAATTTCTGTGACGCTGGTACTCCTTACGCGCTTGTGTGCCTCTTTCCTTAGTACAGTTAGCTCGGTGCTCCACCAGGCACAAGTTTGAGATTTTATGGTCTTTTTCTTCGCCGAGCGATATGCAGCTAATTGGAGTGAGGAATGGTACAGGTCCGTCAGGTCAGCTGCAATCTTATCGGATAGCGAGGGTAGGTCTGGAAAATCTCTGTATGGAAGAGTCAAAGGCTGCCCAGTCAACGTCCTTAGTCGAGAACCTGACAAACCCAGTTGGGGGCAATATGAGGTGCTCGGTTAGGTGCGTACATGCTGATGTGGAAACGTATCACTGTATGATCGCTTAGGGTCCAATCCGGAATGATGGTCCATCTGTAAATCAGGTTTCTTAGGTCATTGGTGGTGGCTGTGGTGTCGATGTTGGATTTCCCTGTAGCGCTGCAGTAGGTGGTGTATTGACTTTGTTTGTTGTGAATGGTTAGGTTCCGAATGGAGATCAGATCCTCAAGCAGAAGACCTCTGGAGTCCGGAACTGGCGGCTGCCAGAGGGTGGATTTGGCATTTACATCTGAGGTGGTGATAACCGCATTGGACCCTAAGGAGTCTAGTGCGAGATCTAGGTAGTTGAGTGATGCCTCAATGTCATGGGATGGCGGGCAGTATAAAGAGATGAGATAAAATAAAAGTGAGGGATATGTTACCTGAATACAGGTTGCATACTTCGTGCATAGGCCATGGATCACTAGAATGTCCAGCTCTTTATTCATTACTCTAATACAGGTTTTTGGGCCATCCAGGGTGGATTGCATGACTCGATGGTGAATAGAGAAGCCCATAATCTTTGAAGTGTTTCCCGTCTGAGGTCTTGAAACATACGGTTCCTGTATAGAGATGATGTCTGTGGAGTTTTCCTCTGTTGTACGTCTAATTTCATCTGCCACTGCCCTAGACCGATGTCCATTGATCTGCATGGCCATTAACTGACTAGTAGAGGTATAGCGATGCCTGCAGGACACAAGGGAAGTTGAAGGGCCGGAGGTTCTATTTGTGGGATTAGGAAACTGGAAGGAGGCTTTTTGACGTTCATTCATCAGCAGTCCTTGTTTATTCATCAGCAGTCTTGCCTGGTCTAAAGCTCGTTGACATTCCGGACATGCACTGTCCCTCACAGAATGACTGTTCCCTTTTCCTCCTTTTGCAGTTAGTGCAACTAGGTGCCTCATCCTTATTGGGGCATTCAGCATGAACATGGCCACTGCGAGCGCAGTATCCACAGGTGGGAAATTTGTGGAAGCAATACTGGGCAGTGTGTCCAAACCCTAGGCAGAGGAAGCACTTGGTCATCACTGTGAATGGTTTGAACCGGTGTGCGCTGCACCCCAGATAGATCCGTTCCAAAGACATGACTGTCTTGAAGGGATTTGGGGTGAGTGTGATTACCTGATGCCAACCAAAGACGGAGTTGGCTTTAGTGGTAAATCTAATGGTAATTTGCTTTTTAACTTCTTCAAAAGAGAATCCTTGTCCCATGAGATTCTTGTGGAATAGATCATCCAGGAAGTCCTCGTTAGTAGTATTTTTTTGGATATCGTATTGTTACTCCTGCATTTTGGAGAGTTGGGGCAATTGATATTGATTCCAGATCGTCCTTGGAGGCCGTTTCAAGTAAAACTCCCTTATTGCGGATTGATCTTAATGACTTGACTAACCGTCTTGAAATCACTTTTAAGTGTATTTTGCACTGATTCCTTGACATCTCCACTGGTCTTGAGATCGGACTCATCCGTTGCTCTCAATAAAAGGATGTTCTGTTCCTTCTGGAGGTTAGGCTCAGCTGGCAGGGACCGGGAAGAGGATGAGGTGGTAGGAAGGGGAGGACCATCCCCACTGAGGACATTGGCATATGATCTAGGAACAGATGTATAAGGTCTCTCAGCTTGCTGATACTCTGCTCTGGAGGTGTCTAGTGCAGCAGGTGGGTATTTGGAGATGGTGTCCAAGACCTTTTCTGGGATGCTAGTACGAGATTTGAGCTCCTCATTGGTGGTCTTCAGCCTTTCATTATCAATGAGGAGAGCAGTGATAATTGTGTCCAGATTGTCCCACAACTCCTGGATGTAATTTGCAGCGGATCTGGTGAATCTTTTGGACTCCTGGTTCAGGAATGCAGCGAGGCTCTTATGGTAAATGGTGACAGCTTGATGTGGTGAGGCTGCATTTGAGACATCAGGTACAGAAGATGAATCAGGAATGGCCAGTCTTCTTTGAGGCTGGAAGGCACGCTTAAACTGTCTTGTCCAGGGCTGATAGTAAGTTTGGAGCAGTGGGTGCAGCAGTTGAGACAGAAGGGGTAGTTAGAACCAATGGGGTAGGAGTAGGAACATCTGCTGATGGAGCAGACCCAGGTATGAACACTTGGCCAAAGAGGCAAGTCTGGTTTTGGCTGAAGGTGAGGTTACATCAGAAGAGCAACTGGGAGCAGATGGGGTTGAGCCTAGTTGTTTAGAAGATGGGAGCTGCAAAGTTGGATTGAGAGGTGTAGAAGCTGGGGTAGGAAGAGCTGGAGGAGCCATTACAAGAGACAATAGGATGGATGCTGCCGCTGGAGTGGAGATGCTGAAGTCAAGTTTAGCTGGAACAGAAAGATTTGCTATAGCTTTTAGCCAATTTGCAAACGTACTGATAACAATTGTCCGCACTGCACCAATAAATCAACCCCCAATAAATTCAGTTACTCTGAGAACTCGCCACTTTAGCCATTCATACACATTCAAAAAAGACAGTGTTGATTTTTGTAATTTGGTTCTCAATTTTTTCAACTGCATATACACTGAACAATAGTAATAGCATTCGCCATATAGTGCACGGAAGGCACAGGCTTTTGCTGCACTGGCAAAAAAAAACAAAAAAAAACAACCAAGTAGATAAGACAATACAAGTTATATGCTTCCCTCCTCACACAGGTAACTATCCAGTTGATCTTTGAATTTATTCAAACTGTTAGCCTCAACTACGCTACCTGAGAGGGCAACTTGTTCCAACAAGCAACGTCTCGCTGGCTAAAAGAAAACGTCCTACAATCTTATCTAAACCTCAACCCCTGTAATTTGAATTTATGGTCCCTAGTTCTGGAATTCTTTATTACAGTGAAAATTTCACCTTCATTAATTTTACTAATACCTCTCAGAGCATTAGAAACCTTAATCAAATCATCTCTGAGGTGCCTGGTTGCCAAGGTCTGTAGCCCACATAATCGGAGTCTTTCCATGTACGGTCGTCCTTTTGCCGATTTCACCATTTGAATTGCCCGTCTTTGGACTCTTTCAAGTAGCTCAATGTGTTTTTGACGTGAATACGTCTTTAAATTCGGTCCGGTGTAGGGAGGGGGGGGTCTCTACGAAAACTGTAGCGACCAAAAAAATGGCAAGATTTGTCGTGCTCATATCTCGTAAACTATAAATAATAATCTAATGATTTAAATTTTTTGGATAGAGGGTTTATGTCCGTATCTAAAATGGTTGGTAGTGGAGGGTGCAGCGGTGAGGGGGGGGGAGGGGTATCGCTTGCGCGTGAACACTGAAAATGGCGACGCCGCGCGGCGTTTGGGCAGTGTAACTTTGGATTGCGAAGAGATAGGACGTTGAAATTGGTGTCGATTTGTAGAGAATAACAGGATCTACAATATTATTTAGCAATAATAACCGATAAAATAAAATTTGTAAAGTTATAAGCCGATAAGTGTGCTGAGTTGAAGAAAATTTTCATAATGTCGAAAAAATTGCAATGGAAATATGAACAGAAATGTAAGAAACGTATATCATTGGAAAGAAAAATTCAAAATTTCAACTTGAAGTACATTTCCACATCGCCCACTACTCTGGGCAACACTTGTATAGCTTTAACCTTGGTAAGAAACATCGATGTAAATAATACTATGCCATATGTATCTTACTTCTCCTATCATCGGCCCTTGATAAATAAAATTATACTTCACTTATAACCACCAAAACTTTATTCATTTATATCTTACCCTTCCTCTAATAACACAAAGACGGATTCACGCCTTAAACGACTGCGGTTGTGTCCCGGTACACAACCCACCCCAATTTTTATTTTTTTTTCCAGACGAGGGCTCTACACTTGAACACACTGTTCCAAATGTGATCTTACAATTGCTTTATACATTTGGATTATGACCTCCCTATCTCTACAGGTTAATGCGTGATAAATCATCGATAAGACACTATGGGCTTTCCTGACGACCTGTTACACTGCTCAGAAAACTTAATATCCGCCCGTCTTGTAACTCCCAGATCCCTTTCCTCCTCCACCGTTTTTAATTCAATCCCACCAGGTATATAGTTTATTTGGAGGTTGCTGTTCCCCGAATGTCAGATCTTGCATTTAACAGCATTAAAACATAGCTGCCACCTCTTTGACCATCTTTAAAGTCCGTTCAAGTCATCATGAAGGAGAGCTGCTTGGAAATGATTTTGGTACGATTCTACCAATCTTTACTCCGTCTGCAAATTTTGACATTACGCCTTTTATCCCTTCGTCGATATCATTTATGAAAATGAGAACCAATCCTTGAGGGACCCCACTGCTGACGTTACACCACTCTGAAGAATTAATCACAACCTTCTGCTTTCTGCGCTGCAGCCACCCAGCAATCCATCTTAGAATCTTACCAGTAATCCCAACCTGTTAAAGCTTATACAGTAACCTCTAATGAGGGACTGAGTCATAGGCTTCGCTAAAATCCAAATAAATAAACTATGTCGAAATTGTTCATCATTGCTACATCAGCTCACGAGTAACTGTGTCAATACAGCTAAGTTAGTTAAACACGATTTTCCCTTAACAAAACTATATTGGGTGTCCTTCAGAATGCCATATCTAATGTTCCTGGATTGCACTCTTAATCATTGCCTCTAAGATTTTTCATACCACTGAAGTCAAGCTAATCGGTCTGTAGTTAACAACTTCACTCTTAGAACGGTCTTTATGTTTTGGTGATACGCGTTGGCACTTCCCCATTCCAAAGGAATCTCCCCTGAGTCCAAAGATGCCCGAATAATTAACCTCAATGTTCAATACACTCCCTGGCGGTCTCTCTCAAAACTACCTGGTATATGCCATCAACTCCGGGAGCCTTGTCTTTATGCTCAAAAGTTTCTAATAAACATTCATCTGTAATTATGAAATCACTAATTTCATATGGCTGAGCCTCACTCGCACAGCCTCTTTTCAGCATGAAGGGTCATTCGTCAGTAAAGACCGATGCAAAGTACCAATTCAGTTCATCTGCAACATCAGCTGGGTTATCTAAGACTTTCCCACACCCAGTGCACAACGGTCCGATCTGATTAGCTTACTTAGTTGTATTCACATACATGAAAAATTCCTTGTCCCCATTGTTTGCTCTCTTAGCCATGCTTTCTCACACGCAGATACTGTGATTTTCATCGAATCCTTGCTGCAAATCACGATTCCACAGTGCATATAATCGTCTACGCGGCTGTCACTCAACATAAGCATATAGAAACCAATTAAATCGTCACTATCCATACTGTGATGGTGCGGGCCTCAGTATCTGATGCCCATGTACCGTACACCCTCCTCGGTGCGACCAACTTGTTACAATTGTTACAACTTGATGTATGATGAAGTTAACGGTGAAAATCTAAAACACCTGTGTAAGTCTGGAATCCATCCATAAAACATTCAACTATACAAATAAAATTACGGTGACAACAAGCCTCTTCTACAAAAACGTTATTGTGTGAACAGGATACAAACCTGGAACCACTTCCAGATGATAGAGAATATCTTCAAGTTTTTATTCACCAACCTAAAAGTGTGCATGCTGCAGCAGATGGCAACGTAATCGCAAAACTGTAATCATGGCGGAATTTACCAATATCGAGAAGACAACTTTTGTACATTGAGTTGTCGCAAAGTGTACAGACCTTTGGAGAAGCTACTGTCACAGGCATGTTTCTGGACATGTTACTAAGTTTCCTTATGCGCCAACTGCAAGGATGACAATGATGGACATTTGATTTTCCAACAAAACGGTGCTCCCCCACATCACCGCAAAGAAGTTCATGCATACTTGAACGCAATGTTTCCTGGAAAGTGTATTGGATGAAGTGGTCATTTTGTAGCCCCAACGATCCCTTGATCTGCCTCTTTTAGATTTTACTTTCTGGGAATTCGTGAAAGACCAGGTGTATGTTCCACCTATGCCCAAAACGATTATGGAACTTAAACAATGCATTTATAAAGTAATCGGCCGCGTTGACAGGTTATGTTGTGCCTAAGGTTGGAGGAATTGGATTATACGTGTGTTATCTGCATAGTAACTAAAGATGACACACTGAACACCTCTAATTAAAACTTGAAGGCATCCTCTATCACCTGGACGGAATTTCAGGTTTATGCCATGTATCCTGTTCACATAATAACGTTTTAAGTTTGTAAAGTGGTTAGTGTATTTTTTTTTTTTTTTTTTTTTAACAGAAACGTATAATTTCTAAATAAGATTTCTAAACATGAAACTGGACAGAAAGAAGTATAAAAGTCATTAATAGTTTAAATACCTTGAATATAAGACTTCCTGGGAGAGTCATAAACAGAAATAATAAATTCCCTACAGCAAAAGGAATAATTAACAACATATCTCTGAAAATAAAGTAACATAGACTTAGTTTAATAGCTGAACCAGTGAAACGTGTTTAACCAATATATTCTATTCGAGTTAGCGCCTGCAATGAAACTCAGACATAAGACTGCAGAATATGCAAATTAGATTCAACACAACATAACAGATATTATTGCTGCTAAATGGCGGCACGATAAAACCCTGGGATAGTTTATAATTATAGATAATTAGAGGTTAAAAAGCAGCAAAAAACAAAAGCAACGCGAGACAAGACTAAAGTCAGACTAATGAAACTTAAAAATAGGTCCATTAGTTTAGTTGTATCCTTGAAAGTAGAATACCCAGTTGCGTGCAAGCACTTATCACGTTGAATTCACGAAAAAAAATTATTGAAAATTTTTAATTGTTTCAGTAATTATCAACAGCCACTTTTAGATTCAAAACAGAAACCAGTTTCCAATTAATTATCTATTTGGTTTCGTGACATTTTCAAAGGACCAATGGAGGAAGAAACTTCACCTCCATGTTACTGCAAATCCTCACTATGAACTCCAGTAAAAACTACTTCTATCACAGCTAAGGATTTAATTTAGATACAACAATAACCAAAAATAACTTGAATGGAATCATCAAACTATTTGGTCTGATTTGCAGGGAGAAGCCATCTTTGAAATGGTTGGAAAATCACCGAAGATGCAACTTTATATCCAATATTTCTCTTTTTGTCACAGTACATTTTAAGTTATAGAAGAGTGTAAATTAAAAAAAAAAAAAAAAAAAAACACTTTATATCATAAGTGTTGTTGACTGAACAAAGATTAAAAACTGTGTTGCTATGGGAATGAATCTCATTGAAAACTGATAGTATCTGGCAGAAGTCGGGATTGTGATGGTTATTTTCAAGCTACTCAAGGATCGCTATCAATGTGAAATGATTCTGTTAACAAAAATCTATCGATGATAGACGTCTTCCTATTTCGAAAATGCGAAGTAAGGTTACTTCGCAAGGTTTCTGGTGCAGAAATGCACCAGAAATCTATCCAATGAGTAAAATTTTCGTGCTTATTTGGTAGCCCAAGGCCAACAGCTTTATTGTAAATGTTTTATTTCAGCCGATATACAAGCGCAACAATGGATCTTTGCGGGGAGAGCCCCCGATTAGACTTCGTGATGTGCACGACCCGGTTCATACGCTACCCTAGGAAGACTGCCAGCCCTGGATCAGGAAGGGTACCGGTCAACTCATTACGGTCATCATATTGTTCTTCCACAGTGTAAATGGTAAAATGTCTAGGTTCGAATCTCGTCACAACAGAAGAAATTTTAGCGGACCTTTTACACATCGTGGCCGAATTAATCGGTCTAGGGAGAGAACTCTCCCTCTCTCTGCCTCTAATTACACCGCATGGCATACTGTGACGAGTATTATGGGAACGGTGCATTAAATAAAATAAAAAAAAAAAAGAAAGGGAAGGAAAAAAAAAATGAATGAAAAAGCCTAGTGAATTTGTCAGGTTTATCAAGCAGATTTTATTAATCGGTGTCTCAAGGCACATGGTTTTTTTTTTTTTTTTTTTCATTTTTTAACTAACCCTCAGTTCCTTTGGATTTTTATCCACCGAACAGGTTGGACAACCTTGTTTGAAATTACAGTTACTATACAACAGCGCATAATCCTGTCCTCCTAAGTCATCGAAGATATTGTATGAGAATAAATTTCATAAAAACAATAAGATATTATTACAAAGTCTTCATGGCCTTGTTTTAACTTCGTAATTTCTCAACCAAGTAATTACTATTGAGAAATATATATAAAAAAAAAAAACGACACGAGTGTTAGAAGAATATTTAATTACATGGGCTACCAAAGTCTCGTTTTTTTTTTTTTTTTTGCTGTCAAAACTAGAACGCATCCATCTTCAATAACTACAGTCACTTTAAGATGATAAAAAGCAATTATCGACTGCATGTCTCAGTCATTAAATCCACATCAACAGTAGTACACAGGAGTTCTCGGAAATATTTGACAAGTGCTAGTTTCCCGATGTTCAAAAACTTGACAACGTGCTCGATAATTATCTGTGGCACTCACTGAAAGAACACGAAAGAGAAGGAAAAAAGACCTCTGAGGTTATTGAAATGAAATCTTAAACGGAGAGAGGTTCTCCCATAGTTTCAAATTTACATAATTTGGTACGGTTAAAGAAACAAACGGTTACAAGAAATTACTTCCTTCCCAAGCAAAAATGCAACAGGTCAGACAGCTGCAGGGGAACATCAAATAGTAGAGGTATTACTAAAACCTACGCAGTTCTTATTTGTGCTCCTGAAGTCGAAGAGTTCAGCAACAGTCTGCACGTGATAAAGGAATAGACTTCAGGATTTTCATCGGCCTAACCTTTTCTGTTGGTAGTGACCTTCAGAATATCGTGTTCGTCTTAATGAGATAGATGCAGTGAAACTGCTTCGTTGTTTATTCCAGTTACTAACTGCCCGCTGATTAAAATTGGGGAAAGAGAAAACAACCCTGCCTTTCCCCTGCACAAGCTAGAAGAAACATCAGGTGATAGTATGTGCAGTGCAATCAAGTGAAGCCTTAGCAACTTTTTATCAGAAAACAAAAAAAAATTTGAATGGTTATGAATATTGCGAAAGAGTACTTTGTCTTTAACTGCATCAACCGCCCTCGCGGTAGCACAGTTGATATAAACACCGTCCTCCCCACACTGGGTGGAAAGGACACGAGTTCGATTCTTGTCATGGCGCGAGGGATTTTCTTGGGCATTTTTCCCAAAGTGGTTGAGTTAGTTGGTCTCAGGCGAGAGTAGCATAGTTTCTCTCCCGGAAACTCGGTCCAGCAAACAGACAAATCGACCACGGATAACATGCATTTACAAACATAATATACATGGCGCAATATGGTCTAAGTCTCTGATGTGTGCCTAAAACCCCACAAATAACAACCGCGTCAAACACCTTTGCATAAAACGATTGAACTCTAATGCGCAGTACAAAATAAAATCGATTTAAATTCTTACAACCCAAAGAAAAGGTTATTCCAATTCTCATCATATTCTCTTCATGTGTGTGTGTGCTACCGTTTGCTTCTATTTCAGTCATTTCTGTCTTTATCCAAATATGGCGAGAAATTTGGATAAAGTCTGGATAACCACACATAAAAAAAAAAAATAAAAAAAAACCTCACCTGCACATCGATGATACGAGGATTTGTGCGCGGGTGTATCAAAATTCGCCGAGAAATCAAGTCTCCATGTCAACATTATGTTCCGAACATATTTTCATGCTTGAGTTCTCAAAATGGCTGTAGCTAGTGTTCTCACGTTTCAGAAGAATCAGTATTTATATCCTTTAACGCTGATTGTGGAATATAAAAACCTGAGTTTCTGCGTTTGAGGTTGCGAAAGAAACTACAAAAATAGTAAACTGTACTGCTAATAAAAAGTGGGACATAAGGATAGTTGTTGTAGGGTTTTGGGCGCATCGGCAGGGTTATTGCGCCGTATATAATGTCTGTAAATTGCATGTGTTATGTGGTCGATTTGCTTGTTTACTGGACGAAAAAATCCGAGTTTCTGGAGGACAAAACCATGCTGCCCTCGCCTGACTGACTCAGCCACGTTGTGAAAACGACCCATAAAAATTCCTCGCGCCATCGACGGGATTCGAACTAAGGTCTTTTTCACTCGGTGTGGGGTGGTGATTATACCAACTGTGCTACCCACGAGGGGGGGTGACATAAGTGAAAGTTGTATCAGAGAGCGCGCGCGTCCAGATAACAGAACAGAAGGCAGTTCACGTGTATACATGACATTATCGACTGTCTGGATACATCCTTCTAAAAATGAAAACAATGCGAGACTTTTTTTTTTTTAATTGCCTCCAAACAAAATGAGATTTATTTTAATTCAAGTAGCGTATAAGTTGGATAAATCTGGCATCCATGGTAATCATGCCTATGAAAATATACAGACATAACCGTTCCACGTATTGGCTAATTATGATTAGGATTTTTCTGAATGATAGGTGAATAATTTAGACGACCTACTTTCTTTGATATTTTTCCACCAAATAATTTTTTTAAAACTATTTAGTGATTTAACTATTTAGATAATTTAACAATTTATGTTGCTGACTTGAAGGCACATGCATTAGCCGATTGTTCAATTTGCAGAACTGAAGCCTTTCTTGATAGGATCATCCTTTCGTTTGTTGAGGCTTTAAAAATTTCTAATAGGATCCAATCTGAAACGGATGGCTAATTCTAATTATTTGTTATGTATATTTAATTAATGCTAGCCCTCGATAATGTCTGAAACAATGTATGTTATCAGTAATTCGTTATTTCTTTTATTTAGAATGTTGACCCATTCTAAATAAATATCCATTTTGCGTAGGTCTTTTAGGCATACTATTCATTATTAAGTTGCATTAAATTTTACAGCAAACAACATACTTTTAGCTTTGTGTATTAATGAAGTTCATATTCATTACATTAATTTTCATAGCTTTCGTATCTCTGAAGCTTTTGCTTTAAATAAATTTAGTATTAGTATATGATGCAAAAAAGAAAGCTTATAATGCATCAGCCAAAAAAAAAAAAAAAAAAAAAACACAGAACATCTTTCCTGCACCCATCCTTCCTCAATTTGAATTTATGCTCCCACTTGAGTGTAGTCTGAGCAAGGACAAGAATGCCATCAGCACTGAGGTTGTTAATCCATTCAAAGCCTTAAACACCTCAATCAGATCACTTCGCAGGTCTCTAGTCTCCAGACGATGCAATTTTCAGAACTGGACTCTTTCTTGATTGACCACACTTTCGTTCCCTTCACCAATCTGGTTCGCCAACCCTTCTCTGCACCCCTTCCAGCAAATCTACATTCTTATTAAAGTGAAACCTCCAGACCTATATGCAGTACACAAGATGCGGCCTAACCATTCCTTTATACAATGGGATAATCACCTCCTTATCTTTGTTATCAAAGTTTTTGTATATCATTGATTGATATATCATTATGTATATACTGTATATATATCATCATTATTATTATTATTATTATTTTCCATAATTCTCAGTGTAGTACCACACAGCTGTACGTTAATTTGGAATTACTGCTACCCATATGCAGTATTACCCATATGCTTTGCATTTGTCAATGTTAAACTTCAACTGCCATTTCTCAGCCCATTTATCTAATTTTTCTAGATCTTGTTGCAATAGCGTACCTTGGTTACTGTCATTAACCACACAACCTTCGTATCTGAAAACTTAGATTTTAAGCCTGATATGCCTTCTATATTTATTAATGAAATTGACGGGCCCAGAACAGAACCGTTGCGCACTCCACTAATAATATACTCATAATATCCAATCAGATCGATCAGACAAGATTGCGGCTTAACAAATCCATGCTGTCACTCCAGCATAATTGCACTCCTGTCTAGATGGTCCTGAATTACTTCTGTAACCAGTGATTCAATTATTTTTTCTGGAACAGAAGTTAAGCTAACAAGTCTGAAATTACTCATTTCATTAACGCCCATCAGAACTTCGAGTTCACGCCTAATTTCCTCATACTCTTTGCAGCGAACACACAAATTTATTTAAATTTTAATTTCCAATGGTGAAGATTATTCTGCTTGGTGGTGAGATGGAGGATCCTGATCCCAAGCCTTAGGGCTAATCCAATCCTTCAGGCCATTCCAAACCGGTTAAAGTTATCTGATCGGTTCCTACATGTGCAAATGCTGCAAGACATACACTCCTTGGACGGCGACCTCTACAAATTCGCAGTCGATAAGAAATATAGGCAGAAAGTACTCGGTCGATTTCCTTCCCAGGATCACGTCAGAGGACATTAGAAGCTGCTCCCGAGGACCTATCTATCCATCATTGTCATGGATCCATCACTCCAGTGTTCAAATCTTTCTGGAGTCATAATGCTTTTTTTTCCCTGTTTTTTTTTTTTTTTTTCATCTTTGTTTATTATGTTGTGTAATTTGTTTTATGTAAACCCCTGGCTTGTAGCCGTGAAGGGAGTTGTATACAGCAATTGTCTTCTGTAAATAAGAGTTCTTCTTCTATAATAATAATTACGATCTGTTAAAATAATTATAACCTTAGTGAATTCATGAATATTAATTTCATGTATGCAGACACGTTATCCTTATTGTTTTTAGAAATTAAATCGATGTCATGGCACTTTTAGTGGGTGTTCTGTAAAAAAAAAAAAAAAATATATATATATATATATATATATATATATATATATATATATATATATATATATATATATTGTAGTGCAAGTTTTTAATTTTTTTTTAAAGTACACTTTAATAGTTTAAAAAAAACTTAAAACTAATTTTTTCCTTTTTAATTCTTTCGCACTGGATACGAAATTCTTGGTTTTACCGATTGCTATGTATGTTAATATGTGTGGACTGCAGTTCTTTAACAACGCAGATATTAGCTTTTATTTGTCAGATTTTATGTACAAAGCAGTACAGAAGTACGTGATCCTGTACACAGAGCATCACTACAATAGAGCACCATTTCTTAATCGGCGGTCTACGAACGTCTTTTTATTTTTTATTAAAGGATGCAAGCTCGTTTAACCTCCGAATATAAATGCAGCTACATGTGCTCGTGCGCCCCGAGTAGCATTCCATGCAGTTTCTTGGTAGCAACTTGAAGAACTCAAAACACTGTGCTCCACCCATTTTGGACAAATTTATATCTAGCTTATTTACACAGGAATTTAACTATTCGGAGTTCGGGACGGAAGAGAGGAGTGGATTCCAGCAGAGATAATGCTCTTGCAATAAATGAACGTGGAATTTATGTGTCTCTCTCTCTTTATAGACCTACATGAATTCGCCTTTGCTGAGGATAAAAAGGAAGGCATTTGCCCCTCTCTGGAATTTAACAAAATAAAATCTAAAATACATTTATAACGCTGTATAATTTTATATTTATTGAAATGAATGATTTATTTTAAGTAAAACTTTACTTTTTACTTTAAGTTAAACAATAAAATTATTGTTTAACTTAAAGTAAACTTGTGAAATTATATTTCTAACACACAAGAAACAAAATTATATAGTGTATTTACTAATAAAATGGAAACTGATATGCAAATTGTTCATTAAGCGAATTTGGAATGCATTATTCACACATTGCTGACAAGTTACCGAAACAAAAATTCATACCATTCACCGGAACGCATTCAGGGGATGGATCGGTCCATTGATTCTTAATACAGTGAGACACAGCTTTTCCTTTCATTATATATCCTGGATGACATCGAAAATGAACAAGCTCACCATCACGAAAGATGAAACTGAGACCATTCTCTGGCGCTCGTGGAGCAGGACAATTTAAGTTGTTCCAATTTGCCGTTGCTGCTGCACCTGCAAGTGAGATTAAGAGTATTACAAAATCATCCTCGAACAAATGTTTTCATTAAATTATGATCACGTTTTCATTTATGTACAGTTAAGAATACACGATTTGTTCATCTTTTAACTAATATACCAAACTATGAAACAAAATTCAAAATCAAAATGAGCAGTAAAATATTTCACAATAAATTGCTAGTTGAATTATTAAGTAAAGTCTGCCAAGGAGAAAACATATTCGAGAATATTAGAGTTTTTTTTTTTAAAATCAACTTATAGGATCAATATTAAGCACTGCATTATACAATCATTGACCAAAAATATTAGAAACCTTTCCCAATTGGCGTCAACAGATAATTAAACGATATTCCTGAGACTTCTTAATCGACTTGGTCATGAGAAAAAGAGGTGATATTTCCCATTTTCAAGAATGGTGCTGTTGTAGGAACACGTTTAGCAGGAGCCACATTTGAGAAAACAAAGGAAATTAGTGGTATGTCGAAAGCAACCATCTCAAAAGTATACAATGAGTGGAAGACAAAAGAAGAATGCAGCTCTAAAAGGAAGAAATGCAAGTCGGTACTTCAAGAACGAGACCTTAGGAATTTAAACCGAATTATGAGTCGGAATAGAATATCCAGTGTGCAGTAAATGACAATTTAGAAAAAGAAACGTCCAAACATCCATTTCCAATGAACTATGCGGTGGGAATTAAAGAATCTGGGATTTTAAAGTAAGTCTTGTGCCTTATTTCTGTAAAAAATCGAAAGATTCGACTGGAGTGGTGCTGCCAACCACAAGACAGGACCGTGGTACAGTGGAAAAGGTTCATGTGGTCTGACGAGTCTAGATTTACACTTTTTTACACTGGTAAGGTGAAAGTGTGGCGTTTACCTCATGAAGCCATGCATTCAGACTGTCTCGTGGCCACTATTCAAGCGGTTGGAGGTGGCATATGGTATGGGGTATGTTCTGTTGGAACGGACTAGGTCCGCTCATACCGTTAGGTCGTGTTACCTCCAATGAATATCTTTCTGTCATATTTATTTTTACCTGGATTGCGATGGATTCTTCCAAGACGAGAAGGCAACTATCCACCGGACAAAAATTGCATGTGAATAGTTCAAGGAACATTCCCAAGACTTCCAACGTCTACCCTAGCCGCCTAATTCTCCAGACATGAATCAAATTGAGAATGTCTTTGTAAAAGGCAGTTTGGCTTCACAGTTCTCTACCGGCTACGATACAGCAGCCAACAAATATCCTGATGGAAGGATGGTAAAATCTGTAATTAGACTCCCTCAGGCACTTAATGGAATCAATACAACGACGTGTACGGGCTGTAAATCGAACAAAAGGTGGCCCTACTACAAATTAAGTAAAGGTTCCTAATTTTTTGCCAGTGAGCGTAGAGCGTAGTAGCAAAATCCTACTTCTCTGCAGCTAGGTCAAAATTTTATCAGTTTTGAGATTATTAGGCATTAATATAAAATAACAATATCAGCGAAAAATTCGTGTTTAAATTCGCAAATGTGCTAGGTACTTTGAGGTTCGTGACTTTAATTAATTAATAAATGTATGAGGGATTTCTCAATGAAAAATCGCTCATTTATAATTTGTACGAAAGGAAACGTAGACAGCGGCATTTTCTTTGATGCTGATATTATTTTATCCCGTACAGGGTTGCTGTTGCAGAATTTCCCCATTAAAGTGAAGCCATTTTCCGGTGCTTTTAAAATTTTAATGCAAGTCGCCATAAAATAGTAATCAGGGTATCTAATTACTCTTTTATGGTGATAACTGCGCAGCTGTCGCAAACAACACTAAAAAAAGGGGAGAAATAATTTATAGAAAAATATAAAAATACTACGATAATACAATAAATAGATAAATAGGTATAATACACCGGGAAATCATTAAAAAGAAATGGATTATCAATAGTTCACTGAGTTGCGGAATACATTAAGTACTGATAAGTTCATAATGGGCTATAAAACTGAAATAACTGCGAACTTTGTAACTGTAAGAACTTAAGACCACAGCGCATTTAGTGAAGTATTTAATTAGAATTTTAGAATTTAATTAGAATTTAAAATTTATTAACTCGAACACAACAGCAAAGGCAGGGATTTGCTCCAAGGCTTCGGAACCCTCTTATCCATTCTTTTTTGTAAATAATGAGAAATCATTATGCTATCTGGAAGTGTTTTAAAAAAAAACATCATTATGCTGTACATATTGATTAGAGAGAGAGAATCTGTATTACAGAGTGCAGTGAGAGGCCACCTTTATTAGGTACAACTACTGGCTCTTTCAATAATAGCATCACGTGTTCGTGCCAAACAATATAAAGCAGGTGGGCAGATATGTAAGGATGCTACAGATTGCAATTCAATGCGAAAATGGGCAAGACGAAAGATTTAAGTTACGTTGAACGTGGCATGGTAGTCGATGCCGGTATTATGGTTTTGTTAAGGGGAAGTCTTGCCTGACCAATTTGATTGGATACTATGATGCAGTCACAAAAGAACTGGATGCAGGGAATAACTTTGATATTATATACTTGGATCTTATAAAGGCTTTTGATGCTGTTGCACATGGAAGACTGCTGCACAAATTGGAGCAGTGTGGCATTGGAGGCAAATTGCTGCTATGGATAAAGGGGTGGTTGAGGGGGAGAAGACAGAGAGTGGTAATCAATGGACACTGCTCATCGTGGACTAATGTTATTAGTGGAGTCCCTCAGGGTTCAGTATTGGGTCCTTTATTGTTTTCTGTATTTATAAATGATATTGATGATGGTATATCAAGCTTAATGTCCAAGTTTCCAGACGATACGAAGGTTGGCAGGGTTGTCAAGGACACTACTGACACTATGCTGCTGCAACAGGATCTGGAAAGGTTGAGCAGATGGGCTGAGAGGTGGCAAATTAAGTTTAACATTGACAAATGTAAAGTACTACATATGGGAAACAGCAACCCAGAGCAACGTATCAACTCTGTGGTACTACACTGACAGTGGTAGAGAATGAAAGGGACCTGGGGGTGGTTGTGCAGGCAGATATGAAGTTCTCTGAGCAGTGCAGACGGGCTGCAAGAGTAGCTCATGGTGTATTGTCAATGATGTATAGGAATTTTTCTAGCAGGGATAAGGAGGTGATTATTCCCTTGTATAAGGCAATGGTCAGGCCACACCTAGAGTACTGTATACAGGCCTGGAGGCCTCATTTCAAGAAGGATGTAGAGCTGCTGGAACGAGTACAGAGAAGGGCAACAAGATTAGTGAATGGAACAAAGGGGTGCTCTTACGAAGAAAGGCTTAAGTTTTGCGAATTACAGTGTCTGGAGACTAGGCATCAACGAGGTGATCTGATAGAGGTGTACAAAGCCTTGAATGGTTTGAGCATGCTCAATGCTGATGGGATTCTTCCTCTTGCTCAGAATAATCACCTGAGAGGGCATAAATTCAAATTGAGGAAAGACAGATGTGCGGAAATTTGCCTTTAGCCAGCGGGTGGTTGGTAGGTGGAACAGACTTCCATCCCTTGTCGTGGAAGTTGATAGCCTAAATAAGTTTAAGGCTCAGCTGGACAGATATTTCGAACGAACAGAGGGGTGAAGTGGAAGTGGTTATTTTTTATTTATTTATTTTACTTTATTTTTTTTTTTGGCTGATGCTGCATAAGCTTGCTTTCTTGCATCAAATGCCTCTACTAATGCTAATGAGTACCTTAGAAACTGCAACTCTGCTGGAGCTTTCACGTACGGCTGTGTTTCGGGTGTATCAAGATTGGTTAGATAACCAAATAACATCCAGCTAATGGTGATCGTATAGTTGGTTGGAAACACCAGGTTTATACAAGAGGCTAACGGAATGACATGGCCAACGTATGTCCATTCCAAACACCTAGCCAACAACGATTCCTGTAGTCGGAAACAGGTCATTTATGTGAAAGGCCAACAGAAGCTGACAAATCCTGCGCAGAGTAATAGAAAGGTTACAGTCAGATTGTGCGATCTGAGATGCAAATTGCAAAACGCACAACCTGTGGTACCCATGAGGGTAGTAGGTCAGCGTTAAAAGGCAGGATGAAACTTCCATGGTGTTATCGATATTTTATTATATATTATTATTAGTTGATAAGTCAACATTTTATTATTATTATTATATTGATTATTATTATTATTTATTTTATTTATTTATTTTTGTTTTGTTTTGCGACTAAGGCCATGATGTCTGTAGAGTATTGTTTATAAATTGAGTGTATTCCATGGTTGGGTTGCTTGTTTTTCTGGATAAAAATCCAGAGTTTCCCGGTTCGAGGACCTTGTAACTTTCACTTGGCCACCTAATCTTCACTAGACCAACTAACTCTGCTAAGACATGAGGGGAAAAAAAGAGAATCTTCCTCTCATCTCGATACGACTTCAACCTAAACCGTTTCTACGCCGTATGGAAGGATAGTGATCACAACTACTGTGCTATCTGTGAACGGTTTTAGACGATTTCGTAAATTCGTAAAGTACCTATTACCTTTGCCATATCCATCCGTCCTTACAATAGCTGGTGTCCACCGATGGAAGAAGCAGACACCGACGATCTCGTAACCGAGACGAGTTTGCAGCCGCTTGTGGTTCCCAAGACAGAAAGAGAGAAATCTCTGCAGACCGGTTGTAAAAAAAATGGAAGAGATATTTATACATACAATTAACACTTCTACTCTTCCGTGTCATACATTGTTGCACTAGTGCGTGTGGTTTCTTAGTTCCCCCTGTTTCTTCAGTCATGTCTATGAAGTTAGAATGTCCCTATATGCGGATTTTCGTATACTTGCAATATGAGTAACTTTTATGTAAACTGTAATCACATTAAGCTGTTTTGAGGGAGGACTGTTGCTTAGTATATCGTTTTAACTTGAGTAATGACCTTCAAACCTTTTTGGACAGATTTTCAAGGAACGATGTCGAGACTGTGTAGTGAAGCGGTTCTCAACCTTTTGAGTCCAACAAATTTCCCCCCTCCCATTTAATTAAGTATTATTTCTAATGCTACTTTCATGGAAATTAAAATAACTTCGCCTGTATAAAACTAGTTGAAAAAACTACTGTATATGCAAATTTAAGAGTAACTTATAATGTGAACACGAATTTCTAAGATTTTTCTGTCGAAATAAAACATTCATAGAATATTAAATAACTCTAAGAGTTATTTAATATTCTATTTAACCTATTTTAGGAAATTCAAGGAAATTGTAGATTTGATCAATATGTTTATACCAACTACAGAAGTTGATAGTGAAGTGAATATACTGATATGTATTTATAATATAAAATTAAATAAATTTTATATTACGTGTAATAAAATTGCATTTATTTTGGATATGCAATTCTAATGTGAGGCATCAGCTTGACACGACTCAACTATTTTGCTATGTCTGCGCTCCCATCCCCCCATTGGTGTGGCAAACCAAACTTTTCCGTTGGAACCCACAGGTGTAGTGGATGGGTAAGCACTTAACCATCCGTAACGCTTTAACCAGTGTCGTGTGCAGACGGCAATGGGGTGTTGCATTTTCATTCAACAAAAGCATCCCACCACTTGTTTCTTGGACATGCCTATAGAATCATACACGACTTACAGTTGCTGATGCATTTCTGTGGGCTTAAATTATTTTGGTTCAGTTACTTAATGTCAATATAAGTGTGCAGCGTCCTGTAAGAAGAAAAACGTTAAACACACGTACTTTATTCATAGACTGTTTCATTATTGGGGCACAGTTTCTACCCCCCCCTCCCAAAAGTCCTACTTTTCAAATAGCCCTCATTAAACTTTACTACCATAGAAAATTGCTCACGTATTGCATCTGAACGACGCTGCTCATATTTTAAATAAAATCTATTCAGATACGCTATAGCAGAACGTACGCTAAAGTAAATCTGGAAGAAATGAACGACAGTTCCATACCACATTAGCAAGATACGACAATTATTATTATTATTTTTTTAATTATCATATTATGGTTCCCCGAGAACAACCCCCATTCATCCATGTGTATTATGCCCATAAATTGGGTGTGTTCCGAGGTTGATTTGCCTGTTTTTCTGGACGAAAAATCTGAGTTTCCGGGAGAAAAAAAATCTCGCTATCCTCTCTTGAGACCGACTAACTCAGCCATGGAGTAAAAAAAAAGCCCATTGACGGAATTATAACCACTGTGCTACCGCGAGGACAACGTTCAACACTACGATGCTTCATTCATTTCGCATAACCAGATAACAGTACTTTAAATTCAAAAATGCTTCTATTATTTTATTATTATTATTATTTTTTGAACTTTAATGTCCTTCCTTACGTAATATGATCATGAAATACTTATCTACATTTTCATGTAACCTTGTTGGCTGCGTCGAAGGCAAATGAAAGGTCTACAAATTTATATTTCCTTTCGTATTATTATAAAAGTGTTTTTCTTCTAAAGCTCCTCATATTTGCTCCCAAAATTTGCCTCATAAATCTGGAACCCACATCAAGTAGTTCTTATCAACCAATTAGAGAGGACACAAAAATGATTTATCAAGCACCTCACAAATCGTGGACCAAGAAGAAACCGTAGAAAATATTATATCCGACTTTTTAAATATTTAAAGCTTAAACCAATAGAGTAAAGAAGAAATATTCAAGATATGAAGCTGCTCCATAAATTAAGTTACAGGTCACATCAGCCAAACAGACAACGTTCTACATTGAAAAGATGAATCTTGATGCAGCTAGAAACAGTTGATCGATAAGCAACGAGTATGAATATGTTAAAATGAAGCACAGAAAAATATATATTTTACTGTGGGTTGCAGAAGATTACAGAAAATCACCAAGTGTTCAGATATTTGCGTGAATTTTGCGAAATAAATTCACGTCCAAGGAGTAGAATTATGACGATTACTCTATAAATTCGGAGAACATACCTGTGATAATTTTTTAATGGAATTTTAAGATTTGGTGTGATCATAGCATTGTCGCTGTTATGCGTTTTACATCAGGCATCCATGTAAATATTCACTGATTGCAATAAAAATATTATTCTATATGGAGAAAAATCCGGGCTGTAGGGAGGATGTTTAAGCATCTCCTAATAATATCTATCTGCGTAGCGTGTAAGAAACATTATCTGCAGTACTTTTGGCATGTTTGCTTGACAAAGTTTGATTGACTGCTTCTTCACGCGCACTCCACATAATCTGATTTATACATTATGTTGCATATATCGGCATTTCTATCACATTCACAGTTGATAGGATTGGCATCCTCCCCACTGCAAGTGGAAAAGCGCTGAGTCCGAATTCCGTCAATGATGGAAAGAATTTTTATGGGTCTTTTTCACAACGTGGCTGAGTTAGTCGGTCTCAGGTGAGCGTAGCATGGTTTTTTCTCCCAGAAACTCGGGTTTTTCGTACAGCAAACAGAAAATCAACATCAGAACACACGCAATTTACAGACAATATACACGGAGCAATATGGCCTTAATCGCCGATGCTCCTAAAACCCTGCATTTCTATCACGAATATACAGATGTTAAAGGGACAGGAAAGAAACTGGCTGGAACCACACCACACAGATAGGTTTATTTGGACAACCAAAGTACATTTCGCAACAGATAATTGTAATCTATTCAGTAGGAATATAATTTTGAGATAAAAAATAATTATCGATTAGATATGATTGGCAACTTTATCATGAAAGAAAGAATATTATCGGATCGAACAGCGTCAGCCAATATGATATCTCATTTACTCAGAATTGAGATAGTTTTATCGTTTTCTGAGAGATCGAATAATATGGTAGTAAATGCATTGAGCCTATCTAAAATATCCACTGAGGTTCTTCCAGACTTGAATCTTAATTCAAATCAAGTGTCCAGTCAGAAATTTCGTCATTCACAGCTTTTTTTTATTTATTTGTTCTGTTTTTCATGATTTTTTTGTTTTGTTTTTAATTTAATATAAAAGATTTTTTGTGCGTAAATTTCTTTTATTATAAAGATATAATCCAAACCATTTTTAGTTTTTACCAGTTTATAAACGTCCAGATAGCTTTCTGTTTGAAATGTAATTTTATCAGCCCGCTTTTTAGATTGTAACTAGATGCAAAGGGTCTTTAAAACATTAAACCATATGGAAAAAAAGTATGATCTCTAAATTTAATGAGTAAGAAGAGATCATATATCAAGGTTAAATTCAATGCATAACTTCGGAGGTCGATCTTTTCCAAATATGCTTGAAAAAGATTGATCTTTTTTTCAGTTATGAATAGCTATTTATCACATGCTTTCAGCAAAGCATGTGATAAATCTTTTGTAAGATAACGCTTCTAGGATGTACTGTAGTTCACTTACACATTCTCATTGAATCTGATCTCTGGAAAGTTTTGAAATTTAAGGATGATCAAAATTAACTGGGGAATATAATTCATAGTCAAAGTTCCCAGTTAAATATATCCGAGTATCGAGTTAAAAAAGCATAATATGAAATATAAGCTTTAATCACAAGTTACTGGACTTGTAGTTAAAACTAGACTTTAATTTCATCAATTCCTTTATTTTAAAGAAGTACCAGTCTTGGAGACGGAATAAATAAAGATTTCCATGAGATATCCAATTATAAGTTGAGGTGGTTATTGAAACTGGAGCAGATGATGTAGACGCATGCTCAATCGATTTAAATTCTTTTTTTCAATGCTGCGATTGAGGAAGGCAGTTCCAGTTGGATTGCAGGCCGCCAAAGGCTCTCGACATTAAGAAACCACCTCTGTGACCTTCACTACAGAATGGAATTCCTTTAACAGTTTTGTTTTCACGTGTTGAAGGGCATTTAAGTGACATTTCACTCCATGACAAACTGAATAATTCAATCTGTTACTCTGATTGCGCGGATAATTACGTTATTTAGTATACTGCCGACAGCAGTCCTTTGGCATTTGACATAATAAATTTGTAAATGAGGCCTTTTATAGCTTTATAAGCCTTTCAAAAAAAAAAAAAAAAAAAAATCTAAAATTGGGTTTAGGCCAGTACGTTCAACTCACAGCCTAACGTTTAAACTTAATGTTTCCGTTTGAAATGTCGCTCATGTGGCATTTGCTTTTTTTAATTATTAAAAAAAAAAACACTTTGTACTGGCTTCATCTATGTCACCTTCTGATCTGTTGTCGTGTAGGCATAATTCCATGCCGGTGTAATAAATTTGATTGGTGTCATGGAATTATTTAATTAGTAGGTGTGTTGCTGCTGCTTTCTTAACGTGATGAGTTTTATAAAAGGTTTCGAATCATTAGGTCAAACTGTAAACAAAGAACTGTAAGTTTAATAGTCATAAAATGTAGATATATTCAGAACACATTTTTTGTAAGATAGCGCTTCTAGGATGTCTGTAGTTCACTTACACATTCTCATTGAATCTGATCTTTCGAAACGAAAAAAGTATGTTCAGAAGACGCTTAAGTTGAACTAGACTGCACAACAGCAATCTGTTTTTCATATAAAGAGGGTATTAATGAAAGGTTGGGCGCCGTTTAAATTAAATTACATTTATTGTATTTAGACGGTACCATTCAACCTTTGGCATCCTCCCGTCTGTAGTATTATTCAATGAAAAGTCATCATTTAGATCAGTCACTAAGGCAACACAATGAGCCATCATCTGGATTCAACCACCAGGTTAGCACAACGAGCCACCATCTGGATCAGTAAAGGCAGCACAATGTTCCTGGGATGATTTCGATGCGATTGGAGATTCACATCAAAACAATGAGAAAACTCATTTATATGGACTTCTCTGTTTATACGGATGTCCTCACCGAGACTCTGCTTCCGAGTTACAGTCCTGTTTTCCAATCAACGAAAGAAAATATTATTTCAATCAAAAACAAATGTTAATGTGTGCACATTGCCTTCATGCACTTCTTAACACGTTTTGTAGCAAACTGTCTGACAGGTCTGTCAGACAGTCTATGACAAAATGTGTCTGTCCTCTTTAACAAAAATCTGGTACTATCACTTGGTGTTTCACGGATTCGCTGAATCCCTCTTTAACTTGCTTACGAACTTCAAAATTAGGATTTGGAGCGGAATAAATTAGTAACTTCAAATAATTCCGTAAATAAAAATCATATGGACTGGGTTTCGGCGAATAGATCGGCCACACAGTAGGTCCTCCACAGTTATCCATTTACTAGGATAGTTAGCACTGTCGTGCTGTCCACCTGAAATGAGCGGGAATTCCATCGTACCTAAACATGTGCGTCTTCTACTTGCAAGGAAATCATTTTCCCCAAAAGTGATGCAAATTCTGTGTTTTTACGCAGATTTGCGGACAAAACGAAAAGAATCTACCACACAAAATTTCAACAATGCTCGCCCAGACATTAATACAGAATTGGTGCTGGTGTCTTAATATTATGATACCGTGAGGATTTTCTTCGGTCTACAGCAGATGGGTGTTAAGGAAATTAGGCACACCATCTCCCATTAAATTAGCTTCAAAGAAGTAAAAAAAAAAAAAAACACTGCTTCCAGCCCACATAATCACACATAAAATGCCTCTCATGCAGCAAAATCTGTCATCTATCAGATGAAGACCGTGCCAGTGATGGAGGTACAAATTATTTCTTTCTTAATCTGCAAGTTAATCACGTGGGATGCACCTTCTGTTGCTGCAATCCTTTGGCACTATCACCAGGCGCCTCCGTAGCCAGGTGGGAAGGAGCAGCAGTGCGTAGCACACCCTTCTTGATTAGACCGGGGTTCGAGCCCGTCACCACCAAATACGGAGGATGTGGAAAGGTCAGGGAATGACCACCGCATATTCCGGAACAATATGGCCTTAGTTGCTAATGCTCCTAAAAACCAAATAACAGGCACTATCACCAGGATGTGTTCTATCCAGTGAAGTACCATGCCATGGTGAAGGTGCTGCATTTGAACCAGGATCCTAACTTCAGGTGAGTTCAAAATGAACAGAGAATAATGAGGCAGTTACATTGAAAAAATAACAAATTACGTTACACTGAGATCCAAGCTTATGAATACGCCAGTGGTTCTATGCCATCTTCCACTTTCTTTCAAAGTAGCTATTCTTGCAGATTTTGGTCTTCCGTAGTTTGCCGTGCTGTTTTCTTTTTCCCTTACGTGGTGATCCACTCTTTGAAATATTTTAGCATTGGGCAGACGACGATATGGAAACATTTCCGTGTAGAGGTGGACAACTGCTGGACAGTTACCCTCCGCAAGCTCTCTGTTGCAGTGGTCTCCAAAGTGGGGTGCGCGAGATGATCCATGGGATGATTTGGCGAGCAATGCAATCCTTCCATTTGGATCAACGTACCTATGTGAGGTGACTTTCTCTGCAATGACTATTATTAAAACCACGTTTAGAAATAAACTTAAGTTGGAACCAGATCTTCTGGTAGCTGTGTCCCAAAATAAGAAACCAAGATACACAGCAGTAATGAAAAATATTCAAGCACATTGTTCCCACTAAAAATTGCTGTTGATTCGATTTATACCACTTTGTACTTTAATTTCAATTTCGTTTTGTATTTTTGCATCGAATTAGATTGTGATCTTTTCAAATTATATGTGATTCTAGATATAATGCATACAATGTAAATTATTTATAAATAAAACAAATAGTATTATATTACATTTACACTTGTTACATTAATGATTTCATATCATTTTGTGCTTGAACTTCAATTTAATTTTGTTTTGTATTTTTTTATTTGTGATCTTTTAAAATTATATGTGATTTTAGATATGCCTTCCATGTAAATGATTTATAAATAATAATTAAAAAAATATTAAACTTACATATTTAATTTTTATTCCGGGGTGCGCGCTAGTCCTTTTAAGTAAAATAAGGGTGCGCGACCAAAAATGTTTGGAGCCCACTACTCGGTTGTATAAATTAAGGTTTCCATTTGTACAATATTTAGGATTTTTACAGGCAGTGACTCGAAAACTTAAACGTATTTCGACATAATCTCAAACTACAGAACTGCACATTCATGGCCCCCATCCCTATTCACTAACGACCGAAACATGACCAAAACATCTACAACAAACAGATTTGCAAGATAATGAGTGTAGTCAATTTACAAAATACGGAGTTGAAACTCGGGAACAGAGCCTTTGTGGACATCCTTTTATATGGACTTTTGTCATTGTTTTTATGCGAACAACCAATCATGTAAGCAGTGTCCAATCTTTTATTATCACTCTGTTCATGATACATTGCTCCGCGGGTCCATTACGACCTTGGTACCCTGGAGCACCTGTACTCCATTAAATCCAACCTTTCCTTAGCAATATTTGCTTTCACACATATGCACTATCCTACCAAGCATTATGAGCCTGCCAACTCCACGTCAGTGAATTGTTAGAATGGCTTCCGGAACAGCGATTCCGGTAGCGATATTCCGGAACATCGTTATCAGTATTCTGGAAGTACACGACTATAGGTAATTTATCAAGGTCGGCTTCTTTGATGGCCTCGGGATATTTCTTCAATTAACCGTCAATTGTCCTGCAAGTTTCCTCTTTGCGAATGTTATCGAACATTATCCTGTAGAGATAGGGAGTTCATAATCCCACTGTATAAGACAATTATACGACCACATTTAGAATACTGTGTTCAAGTATGAAGACCTCATCTGAAAAAAGACATGAGTTTTTTGAAAGGGTACAAAGACGGGCAACTTGCATGGCTCATCGGAAAAAGGGAGACCGTACGAGGAAGGATTCCGATTATGTAGGCTACAGAGCTTGGCAACCAGGCACATTCTAAGGTGACCTGAGAGGGATTATTAAAATTAATGAAGGTGGAATTTTTACTGTTATAAAGAAGAAAACTTCCCACAATCTAAACTAGATTGTAGGAAGTTTTCTTTTAGCCAGCGAGCAATTGAATGTTGGAATATGTGGCCTTCGCAGGTAGTTAAGGCTGACAGTTTGAATAAATTCAAAGGTCAACTGGATATTTACCTGTGTGAGGAAGGAAGAATATAATTTGTATTTTCTTGTGGCTTCCTTGCGCTATATGGTGAGTACTATTACTATGTGGTGATCCCAGGACGAAAATGAATTCAGCCGCTTCTCAGTTATGACATGGGCCGTATTTACTGTTGCATACGCGTTCAGGTTCACTTCTGGGACCATAGAACGGAGTTATATATTTCTGGAATATATTATGCTCTATCGCAATCGAGGCTGTAGTTAGCAGATCTTAGGCAAAAGAAGTAACGCAAAACTTTCAGCGTTGTTTTCATTCCGATTTTCTTTCACTGCACATATTTATGTAACCGATTGATTAAAATACAGTTATTGAGTAATACATTAAAAGTTACAACATTTATTTCTTCACGTGCTTTATACTGTGCGGCTGGTGAGATCCAGATGCGTTCTTTCTCTCCGAAAGCTAATAACGCCATTTCAGATCGCTTTTGTTAAGCTTGTGTTTAGTACCACACATCTTTAGTTGGTTACATGTTTTTGGTCCGAAACAAAGGAAGTTGCGTACTGTTGCATTTATCATCACCTTATAAGGGATATAGAAGAGCGTAGCATTGGATGATTACAAGGTTCTAGGGTGGGGGGGTGTCGAATTATTTTTGGTACCTACACAGTGTGTCGGCATCAAAAAAGTTTAGAAAGCACTGGGGCTTCCCACGTGGGTTATTGCTAGTGTTTTTCAGCCTGCATAATGTACAAATCGGCCCTTCAACACACACTTCTCCAGACAAATCCATGATAAGCGACAAGGTCCTTAAAATAATAATTTGAATTTGCGCGCGCGCGCACACACACACACACACACACAATTAAAATCAGTTGGCCTGGAAATTCACTACAACAAATCAAACGAAATGATATTTATGAAAAAAAAAATAAATAAAAACAGAATGATATAACCATGAAAATCAACACCGCTGAAATTCAAAAAGCCAAATCCCACAGAGAACTTGGCCTCATCTGGGATGAGAACCTTATATTTCTCCAGCACTTCAAACGAAACAAAAATTAAAATCAAACTATAATACAGTTTATAGTTTCATACAGATAATATGATAAAATTTAGAATGTCATACAAAATGCAAAGTGAAGTACAATATATTACAAAATGAACATCCTGGATTGATACAACGTACAATTTCGAATATCATACAAAATGCAGAGAGCGTTGAGTACGCTGTTCCGGGGCAAGCACCCACCAACTACAGAACGAAGTTACCTCTCATCCTATGCTTGCTCTGTTATCTTTCGTTTTATTTTCTTTTCCGTTCTCCATTACCCGTCATGAGGAACAAACCATACAAGTCTGTTTGAAACCATTTACAACTTATATATTTCTTACATCTGGTAAAATTTTTCTTGTTATTTCTCCTTTATTCGAAGCCTCCCATCGATTTTGACAAATCTCTAGCAACTTATTCCACACTCTTCTTTTCTTCCTCTTCATGTCTTCTTCTAGATTTAATTCTATTTCCAGCAGCCTATGGTTTCCGTCGTTGCAAATAATAGCCCTGTAGGCCAGTGTAAACGAAAGCTGTTTTCAGCTTTCGTTTACTCCTTTCCTTCATTACTTCCGCTAACCGGTGAACCGTAACTTGTTATCGGCGCAAAGATACATTCATATAAAATATTTACTGCTTTCCCCTTAATACCCCATTGCTTCCTGGTTATGCGAGATATTATTCCTAAAAATTTTAATTTTATTACTTTAACTGTAGCATTACGCCCCACTAAATCCGGCCTTGATTGATGTTCGTTTTTAGAAGGGTTCCGAAATGTGTAATGCATCTATTGTCTTCGCCATGTCCATCGACTGCATGTAAAAACTACTTCTAGTGGACGGATTTCCAAAAATTTTATATTTGAAGCTTTCAGAAATATTCGTCAAGCCAACCCCCAATTTCATGAAAATCTAACAAACAGATTAATTGGAAGAGATTTTAGGAAGAGACTGTTAATGTACGAGGGGGTGATCATTATTTAAGTCCCGGACCAGTGCAAGATTTATCTTAATTGTTATCTGAATCTTCTGTGGATTTCTCCTTCTCGAAATACTCTCTCTTGAACTCTACATGCTTTCGCCACCATCGTACCCACACATTAAATGCTTCTTGCAAGCCATTTTTCGAAAGACTGCGAAGTGTTTCTGTTGTGACTCTGTGGGCATCGTTGTGTCGGACGTAAAACGCTTGCCTTTTAGAACTTTCTTCAGACGTGGAAACAGGAAGAAATCACACTGGGTTAAGTCCGGTGAATAAGATGTGGCAGAACCTCGGCACTATGGCAGTGCTCACTGCCTGCACAATATTAGTCTTATGGGGCCTGGCATTGTCTTGATGGAGAAACCACTTCACACTTTCCAATGCATAAATGTATTGAAAAGTTAAAGAGATAAATGAAGAATGCACAATAATGAATCACATATCGCTGTTCAATCTGTATGTCCGACATGATACTTGCTTCAAAACGATCGTCAGTGACACAACACTAGCTCGACAAGTACTGGCATGCGCACACAGAGTCTGCTCAGTAGCGATCAGGGAGAGCGCCTCTAGCGGCAGTTATGGAAAGTTCGCGCGGTAAACATATCTTGCACCAGTCCGCGAATTAAATGATCACTCCTCTTAAATTAGTGCACAATGAGAACAAATAGAAATCCGGTTTTTTATTTTTAAATAATATCTCTTGTTATCTATTCGAACCCAGGCCTCTTTCAAGCAGGGATCGTAACCACTGTGCAACCCGCGATGGATGCACACAAAAGCTTCTGCAAACATAATACGCGTAACTCTGCATTTGCTCCTCTTTTGGCGCGTTATATTGTCCTATTTGGCGGTGAAAATAATCTTCGTATCGTTGTGTAATTTTTTATTCGAGAGACCTTGTTTAGTTTAGAATATGCAAACACAAGATAATGTTATAGCACTAATTTTTTTTTTTTAATTTTTTAAATTTATATTTGCAGTAACTGAAATGATTAAGATAAATGGAGACAGACAAAGTTTACTGCCCATAAAGTGGCCCGAGCTAGTGATTATTAGATCCGTGAAAATGCTTTACCTTGAAGCTAATTGACAATAAAAATGCATCAACTAGACGTCTGGGACTTAAACCATTAACGCAAACATAACTACAGGAAAATCTTATCTTCTCTTTCACTAATTAAGAAAGATGGTATTTTAATTGAGTTAATGTTGTTTTAAACTGGACAGTTATTTTCAAAATGTGTTCCCTGACGCAAGATCTAACATTAAGTTTTTATGGCAGTGGAACATGAGATTTCCTAAACGCATCAATGCGCTCAAGAGTCTGAAGACCTTGGATTGGCCATATGAATTTACTTCAAAGGAAACCAATGCTATTACGATATATACACAGAGAAAAACTTGGTAAGAATACAAAAATATTATTAAATTTTATATATTTAGTAAAGTATGTAATATTTGCAAAATAATATGGATTTTAAATAAGCAGTTTATTTCTAGTACATCGAAAAGTGTCCTAGATTATTAAAAGATTATTTCACTGTTTTAATGGTGTTAAGTGTAACACACTAATTAATAAATAAAATAAACTTTAATGGAATTAATGAGGTTAGTGATGCAAATAAAGTAACTTATTAATGTTATAAACACTTATCTGCTATTCTGACATAGTGTAATTAAAACTACGTAATGGACACAGTTCAATAAATTATGGCAATTACTCTAGATACTTTTTTTTGACCACGAAGTCATTTGTTCTGCATAAAAAGAAAATTATTGCGTTTTTCATATACTGTACGTACAATTTGCCATTAACGTACAAAAAAATAATAAATAAATAAATAAATAAATAATAAAATAATTATTATACTATTATCAAAGTAGGCCAGCGGAACACAAAATTTGACAATTTTTTTAAATAAGGTTTTGTTAGAGATGAGAAAAGAGAGCAAGGAGGAGTGCATTTATAAATTTGCAGGGCCCAAGATAAAATATCCAATACAATGGCCCTTAGACAAAATATCCGCACACGCTCACCTACAGATGGGAGCGAGGAGATTTTCAAATAATGATTGTTCGAAACAATAATTTGAGGCTATTTTTTTTTTTTTTTTTAATTTAAAAAATGATATAGTCGCCGTTTAAAAATATATTTCGAGATTGATCTAAAAACAGTTATGCAGTATTTTATTATTACTAATGAACGTTCAGTGTAGATACACAATATTTTGTTCATAGTGAACTCGAAAGTAGTTGAAATGGAATCGATTTAATTGTATCTCATATTGTGACTACCTTCACGAGTTGCCATAATATTGAACTACCTCGAATAAGCAACGTTTCACTAATAGAGAAGATTATTGTTACTTATTCTCGGCGGATACCACCACCCAGACGACGCCGTTTCAAGGCTTGTTGGTCTATCATTGGTGGGCGGGTAGGTACCCCGGTATTGCAATCGTGACAATCCAGTTGCGAATTATTTCCACATTGTGAGAGATGCCTAATGGTGTGCATAAGCATATACTTAAGTAAATATGTGCGTAAAGCATAGGACTACGAATCACCATTAGGCATTTCTCATTTTGTAGAAATACTTCGCAACTGGATTGTCTTGATTGCAACACCAGGGTACTTATTCGCCCACCGATGATAGGCCAACAAGCCTTGAAACGGTGCTGTCTGGATGGTGGTATCCACCGAGCATAAGTAACAATAGTCTTCCTCTATTAGTGAAGCGTTACTTATTAGAGGTAGTGCAATACTATGGCAACTCATTGTGAAGGTAGTCACAACATCAGATACAATTAAATCGACGTCATTTTAATTACTTTTGAGTTCACTACGAATAAAATATTGTGTATCTACACTGAACATTCATTAGTGAATTTCTAATTCGTAGAATTAGAAATTCACTAATGAATGAAATTCCAGGCTGTCCGGATGTAGACTTCTCTTTGTACGTAGCCTGTCTGATTTTAAAAGTAATGGTATTCAGTGTAGTTATGAGTTGCTAAATGCACGATAGATGGCAGCACCAAATATTACGTCAATATTAATAACGGACAACACAATTGAATTTTTTACTGTTTGAATGACGTGTTTTGTCGAGGCAACTATGATTTCAGCATTCGAAGATAGGTAGTGTGGGTTCCATTGAAAAGCTCCGACTCCTTATGCGCTTTACAATGAATGGTGTTTGTAGACTGCAACAAGACTCTTCCTCCTCCCCTCACCCCCGTCAAACCTTTAGTAAAGAAACTAAGATTAGAGAAAAAGTTTCTTTGTCGTGGCCATTTTACTTTTTGAAACTGTAACAAGCATTCCCTAACCTTATTATGCATCCCACTGAATTCAACACATGAGCAGGATCGATCATCCGATAACGAACCGCCAGCACAACGTACACAATGTAATACTGTTGCAGGCACGCAGTTGCCCTTATAGATGGGAAAGGTCGGCAACACCCTGTTTATCTCCCGCATCAAGTAAGAGAAACAACCAAAGTGTACCTTGATACTTTTACATTTTTTTCTCTTTGCATCTCTAAGATGCTACTATATTCTAGTGGTATGTAGATGAACAGAACCGTAGGCGGAGATAGCTCCGAGCTCGTTTTATCAAGCTGAACAGGTCCGGTTGCTCTTTGTCACTGCATGTCGTCGGCCTGACCTCTCGAGGCCGCGTCCTCGTCTAGTGAGCAGGGTCCTTAAGAAGAAATTATATAAATAAACTGAGGAATATTGCAGAGCCAGACATAGCCGTGATTTGAAGCTTAATACGGGTTAATTTTCTCCGCGGGCTACCAAGAGTGATGAGAATAACTGAAGACCATCTGTCTGTTCGCTCTCTCTTTCTTTATCGGTGTTGGCAAAGAGAAAGCTGATACACTGAATAAACATCTTACCTTCTGCGTGCAAAATAAGTGAAAATTAACAGCGTACGTTAAAGGTTCTTTGACTGAGGCGCTATCACTTACACTTTGTAAATTCTTTCCCCCCATAAATCCCGTTGAAAATAAAGAATTGTTTTTATATTTAAATTGGATTCCTAAAAATACAAAGACCTCCTCCTTTATATTCGCAAATTCAGATAAAACATGTCTATAAGTTATGGTAGCCCAAACCCAGTTGTTAAAGTGCGAGGGTGTACACATATTCACACATTTGGCTGCATTACAGATGAAGAATCTTTATTGCAATACATAGATGATGATTTGCAATAGTCTGGGGGGGAACTACGCGTTACCGCATAACGGCCAGGGGTTAACAATTTACTATAAAGACAAGGTTGCTTGAATACATCAACAGCATAAAATAAAACAATACGTAAATTATATATAAAGTACCAGAAAAATAAATTAACTGAGTGTATAGAAAAAGAAATGAACAGATATTTGATGGAGATGATTGAAAAGGAAGCTTACATGGCCATTTCAAGATTACAGCTCATACAACGTCCTTACAATACATATCTGTTAATTAATGAGAATGACTTATCTCGCATCATTTCCTCCTCAAGTTTACAAAATAATGATGATGCCACGAAGATGAAACTCTTCAAAGTCGTAAATTACAGCAATTAAAAATATTGAAACTTTGTGGCAAGTTATTTGTATTCATATAATTGTATGACAATTGTATGCTGGCATAAATCTGACACATATCAGGAACTGGACGTGGAAGCTTGGATGAACCATATCAGTAGATTCCACAACACACATCAGGAGTCACAAGTCATGGAGTTTGACTGGGTTCCGTTGGTTGACTATGGGCTAGAGTCTGTTACTATCACTAAGGAAGCGCTAATACAGAGTATTAACTCCCACTAGGACAGTTGGTATCGATCGGATCGCACACTTCATGGTAAAGTGCCATAGCCCATTTCTAATTGAACCACTCCAAGCAATTTATAATTCTATCCTTATTTCCTTGAGGAGTGTTAGCAATACTGAGAGTATGTGTAGTTCCATCCACTGATGTCATCCTAAAACAGAAGGTGGCTTAAGGGCCGAAGCCAGTGTAAATTTGTCGTAGAATATCGGATAGATAGAGTGACACCATTCTAACCCACCTCGAAAGAAAAAAATTCCGCACTCAAAAAAATTGCTAAAAAGAGTACAGAAAATTTTACTCACTGTACTTTGTACATACATAGACTGAGGAGAAATTCTGTCGAGTTCTGCAGACGGATATCTGCTTGCAAATTGATCTAGCAAATTGATACAGCTATTCGGAACAAACGTCCATGTATGATATCCAGAGGTGCATGTCCACAGCGCGGAGCTGATAAAAAGAGATTCGATTTAAAATATTAGTATTAAAATGGCCAAATGATGCGAGGAATCAGAATCACTCACACTTTATTTAAAAGTGACTATCCAATTCCATCTTGACTGTACTAAACTTGCCGACTCGGCCACCTGGCAGGTAATTTATTCTGATGATCTGCAACACGCTATTTGAAGATAAATTTCATGAGATCCAATCTTTTGTCGCTCACTAAGATTTCATATTTGTACCCCCCCCCCACCGGGTTCTCATTTCTCCTACCAGTAAAAATATACCTCCTTCGTTCATTTTAAACGTATAAGACCCTCTTCAGGGTCTTATACATTCCTCAAGGAGGCCATTCCTCAAGGGATAACCATTAGTCCTCTACCAATCTACATGGAGCTGCCGTAGCCAAGTGGTCAAACGCGAGAGTATATTTGTATGCGCATTTAAGTTTACCTTGTTTCAAGCCCACATGACTGCTAAATAGGTTGATGTTCTTGCATTCTATCTTGTCTTGTGAACTCCTCTGGCCCTGTTTGGCCGTCCCGCAATTTAAATAGAAAATTTACTCGTTTCCTGTTTCCAGATGCTAGATCTTACATGTAGAAGCGTTTAAACCTTAGGTGCCATATTTTCAGACCAATTTATGAAAGTTCCTCTTTCAACTCATAAAATGTCGCATGTTGTAGTGCTAACTCAGGTGATCAATTGCAAGTGTAAAACACTGATGAAGCCCTCGCAAGTAGTAGGGCAGAGGATATTCACACAGTGAGGAAATGCTTGGGTTCGATTCCTGTCGCCGACCGAAGTCGAAAAATAATTCGCGGAGGAACTTTTATAAGCTATTTTTACACTGTATCCTAGTTAGTCGGATCAGGTTGCATGGTCTTTCCTGATTTTTAATTCAGCAAACAGACAAACCGACCAGAGAATATCAGTGGCACACGGACAAAATCATTTCGTGTTACACTATGGGTCCACTATAATATAGATTAAGTGTAAAGAGTTCAATGATCTCTCACCGCCTTTTAGCACTATCTAAGTCAAAAAATCAGTGGAGCTGTTATCCAGGATACATGTGGAAAACAGCTCCAGCGATGTGCGTGTGTGTGTGTGTGTGTGTGTGTGTGTATGTCCAGCATTCAATTCTTTGTTTAAGTCTATATTCTCTGAAGCTGGAACAGGCTATCTAACTGTCATCAGACGTGCGCAGGAATCGTAGTGTGGATCTCAGGCCTTACTGATAAAAGACCAGGCTGCTATGGTAGAAAATTTCATCCCCTCCCCGGTTTGTGAATCATCGAAAGTCATGTCTATTCTGTAAAATAGTAGTATTCAGTTATAAATCTTTACTCACACTGTCAGAACTGATGTTCCACAGGCTGTTCTTTGTGATGCTCCTCTCCACACTCCTTTGAACTCTGGCTTGGCAGTGTCTGGCGCCTTAACCACTCGGCCACCCTGGCTCCCCATACTCCCTTTATCCATTTTTATTTTATCCATTTTATTATTTTTGCTTGAAAGGGAAGCACTGCCAGTTCATAATTTAATTTCTTAGAAATGATCATACGCTAAGCATGTGATCATTCCTGTTTATAGAAGCTAATCCAGAATTCTTCAATCTTTCGCCGCTTTTCAAGTTTATTGTTATTGTTGTGGTGAATAATGCTGTTGAAGCCTGCATTATTCTGATGGTGCTGATGGCTTGAGAGTTGAGCTAGGAAGAGCCTTTCTCCCATATAAAAAAAAAAATAATCTCCCCATTCATAATACTAGTGCATAATACCTAGCTTTAATAGTTTTCCCATAAAAGGTCAGCATCCAATGTTGGTTCAACCCTAACTTCACTAATCTAATTGGATGTGAATGAAGAAACACCATTCTGCATGAAGTAACAAATATGTTTATTCGACTATGGCCATATAGATTTACGAAAGTGGCGACTGTGCTAGTCAAACCAAGAAACCATTCCTTCTCTTGCCAATATTTTTCAAACTAACTTTCAGTAAAAAAACGTTATCGTCCAGAAAAGCGCAAATTCTTCAACGTCATCTGCATACAACCACACAAAGTGCAAGAAATTTTGTATTTAGGGTCCCTTTTACAGCATGGAGATCATTCAGCAAATCTTTCTAGCAGGATGGAGACCATGTTGCTTTCCACCAGTTTGGAAAGGTCCATGTTCGAATAATCATATCAGTAACCTGAGGCATTTAACTCAACCTTATTTAGCCAGTTTCCAACAAAAGTACATTTACCAGAAAAAAATAAGCCTCAGAACACACACACAACTTAAGGACATGACACACTGACGAATCGTGGGTCGAGTTCCCTTGGCAATAATTAAAAGCGTCCATAAAGATTCCTGTCTTCAGCAAGAGACCTGAGGTATTGAATTGAAAGACAGCACAGGAATAAATCAAATGTTCCCCACAGATATCACTAATCAAAACTACGTTTAATTCGTACTAAAGAGAACTATAACCTAACATAAATAATAATAATTACTGTAAGTGCAGAAATATCAACTATTCACGTTGAAATGATTGCATGACTACTTATTCGGGGTTTATCTCGAATTCCACATGCATGGAGTCTCACTGAAGACTAAATTTGGACTCAGCAAAAATTACAGAACTGCAGCGATAGCGAGCCCAAGAGATATGGCCTCTTCTCTGCCCTCACTTATACCGAGGATTTAATGGAATATAAAATGGTGAATAAACCAATCGCTTTGAGTAATCTACCTCTAGGGTCGATGCCACACATAGCACTTCCATAAATGCACTGAGATCAAATCGGAGGTGTCACGCCCAGATTTCGTTCAGCTTATGATGCTAGAAAACGTGTATGACTGTGGCTGTAGTGTTTGTCTTTTTTGTTCTTCTGCTCTGCAGCTTCTTCTTTACTATGTCAAAATAAAGTGAATATCCGAAGTTCTATGCTTGTAAACAAAATTTATAGACAGTGATATCTCCGCAACATTTAATTTTATAATGGCAAATTTTAATCAGTTATATATCATTATGCATTGTTGTCAAGAGAAGAATAAATTTTGGATGGATAGCATTCAGGAAATATAGTCACATACTGAAGAGCAATATCCCAGTTTATCTGAAATGTAAAATAATGAATCAATGTATACTCCCCACCATGACTTATGGAAGTGAAACTTGGGCACTCACCAAAAGAATGGAAGAGAAGCTGAGAACTACACAGCGAAGAATGGAACGAATTATATTGGGAATCAGACTGTTAGATAAGAAGAGAAACACATGGATTAGGCAGCAAACTCAAGTAAAGGACATTCTTATCAAAACTAAAGAACTAAAATGGTCTTGCGCAGGACACATAGCTCGAAGACATGATGACAGATGGACTAAGAAAATAACAGAATGGTACCCAAGAGGAGCTAGAAGAAAACCTGGAAGACAAAGGCGGAGATGGATAGATGAAATTCATGAGTTTTTGGGTAATAAATGGATGGCCAGTGCTCAAAACAGAAGGAACTGGAAAGTTGCTGGAGAGGCCTTCATCCTGCAGTGGATTGAAAATGGCTGATGATGATGACGATGATGATGCATTGTTGTTTGTATCAAATTTGTTATCTTGCTTTAAATAATTCTCAGGAAATTGTAGGTATTACGTGGAGTGGACAGTTGCAGTTTCACTGTCTGCAAAGTGAAAAGCAACGAAGCTGTTATTTAAAATGACATGGTTGTCATAAATAAAGAATCCATATTAATAACGGTTTAAATTCTTTCCCAAAATTTCGTGGTAAAAGCCAAGGAGATACCACTGTTTATAAATCAAAATAAAATTTTGGAAATCATACATGCAATAGGTAAAAGATATATAAGATATTCGTAAGCTTCGTTCATCATCAGTTCTGAAGTACTCTGAGACGCTAATAGCATGATTACAGACAAAGGAATTTAGCATAATCGTGACGTTAAGACTTCTTATTATGCAAGTATGTATCGGGTGTCATTCACCTAATACAAATGACTGTTTGAATGTCCTAATCTGATTACTGATAATATCTTTAGAAATAGCCGCAGCACAAATGACGCCTTGGGTATGAAGAGATGCTGATGCGCATACATTAATTTTGCCCTTTTGAACCTCAACAATACCTTTGTTTCCTCTCTTGCATATTCAGTTGCTGTGGCTTAGATTCCAATCAAGTTACGAAACCCACTTCGCACTTTGTGCTGTTTCTACTGTTATAAAAAGATACGACAAAAAAAAAGAAGAAGCTTAAAGCTCTCCTTGTTAATGTCTTAGGTTAGATGTGCTAAACAGGATCTATTTGGAAACATCAAGCCAAGGATCAAACTAATATTCTACCTAAATGTGAAACTCGTGGGCTGCGTACCATTACAGGTTGCTGCTTTTCATATTATTTTCCCTATTTATTTTATTTTTATAGAATAAATAAATTACGAATAATTTATAGAAGTAAGCCTACCCTCGCGATAGCACAATGGTTAAAATCACCATCCTTCCACAACGTGTGGAAAAAGCTACAGTTCAAATTCCATCAGTGACGCAAATGTTATTTTATTTTAACACCGTAACCGAGTTAGACGGGCGCAAGCCGAACAGCATGATTTTTTTCTCATCGGGGTATCGTAATATCTTGAATTTTCCTGTTTTTTTTTCCCGCCGAGTCGATCACCAACATTCTATTGGAGTGTTTGACTCAAACTCACACATCACCCTTAGCATAAAACGAAATATGGGCTCTGCAAACAAACAAAAATAGGGGGGATAAGTCGTATGTCACCAATATACAATATTGGAAAAATCATATAAAAAGATCAAGGATAACAAGAATAATCCATATAAATTATTTACAATTTACACATTATGCAATAACATAAAAATAATGTCACTCAAACAAGATACCAATGCAACAAACTCAATCTTGAATTTAAATAATATGTAGTAGAGTACCATCAATACCACAATATCCTACTAGCTTGCTGGCTCTCTTGGGGATCAAGGTTGAATAAACTGATTTAATCATAATGTTAATTAATAATAATTGACTGATGATTACCACTATAATTAGTCTATAATAAGTGGTTTTAAATAAATCATAGTCTCTTTGATGCGTGTAGGGCTTTTGAACTAACATCAATGAAAAAGCCCTGGGAATAATTGTGCAGTCAGATATCAGGTTCTCTGAGCAATGCAGACAGCTACCAGGACAGCTCATGGGTTTTTGTCAATGATATACAGGAACTTTTCTGGCCAGAATAAGGAGATGATTATCCCATTGTACAAGGCAATGGTTAGGACGTATCTTGAGTATTGCATACAGGTCTGGAGGTCTCATTTTAGGAAGAATGTAGATCTGCTGGAACGGGCAGAGGACAACGAGACTGGTGAAGGGAACGCAACTGTGGTCTTACCAAGAATGACTTCAATTCCCCAAATTACAGCGTCTGGAGACTGATCACCTAAGAGGTGATCTGATTGAAGTGTTTAAGGCTTTCAATAGATTGAGTGAACTCAATGCCGATGGTTCTTCCTCTTACTCAGACTACACACATGAGGGGGCACAAATTCAAATTGAGGAAGGATGGTTGCAGGATAGATGTACGGAGCCTTCAGTCAGCAAGTGGTTGATTGTTGGAACAAACTTCGATCTGTTGTTGTGGGAGTGGATAGTTTGAATAAATTTAAGGAAGAAGTAGACAAATTATTGGAGAGGATGGACATGTGCCATGGGAAGGTTTTTTTTATATGCCACTAATACTACTACTACTAATAATAATAATAATACACAACAAGCACATTGGAGCTGTAAATATCATCTAGAACTGCTTTTGTCAGTAATAAAAACTGATGGTTACGTCTATCAATTTACAATGTTTTCAAGTTGAATCTTTTGCACAATTATTTGTAAATGAAGTCAGTAATAGTAATAATACACAATATGAATTAGCCAATATACAACATGAAACATCAATTTGTCGTTGCTAGTATTATGAATGTTATATACAGTGGTTGAAATGGCATACAAAGCAGGCCTAGGTTTGCAAAAATCGGGATTACAGTTGTGTCTTTCACTAAGGAAACTCATTTAAGTCCTACAGTTAATTAGCGTTGGGAGTATTCTACTGTTTATTTGTTGTTGTTCTGCTCGGGAAAGGACCCTTCCGCATGCCGATGGTTAATTCATATTGTGCAATACAGCGGCTTAATTTTCCTGCTACACTCGGGAAAAAAAAAAAAAAAAAACACGCGCAGCATTGAATACGAAATACTTTTTTCCTCTTCATTATTACACTTATGTATTCTATCTTTATTATTTATCTTTTGAATAAATTTTAAACAGGCTTCTTAAAAGCATCAATTTTTCGCTACTGGTATTATGAGCTAATAAATATGTAGTATACAAAACAGAGTAATGGATAATTTCGAAGTGAAAAACTATAATGAATTCAGGGCAAATGTCGCATTTGAACAAGCCACTGTACTTGTTCTCAGCACGCCTTCACGACGTTTGTCTGTTGTCTATGACGCATGCTGAGTGCTTTTTAACTACCCCACGGGTATCGGTTTCGGCAGTGCCTCAGTTTTTTAAATAAAAATTTTAAACGGATGATTACCGATTAGTTTCACTCAAGAGGTTTAAGTTGCCGTTAGGGTTTGATAATTTTATAATTAATAAAAATTACCAAGTCATATTGGCTGTACACAGAAAAATAGCAACAACAACAACAAAAAAATGACAGTAACGGCAATCTAGCTACACATCCAGAGGGCGGAAAAAGATTAACGAGTTGGTACACAAGGTTCCAGACCTAGCCACTTGATCAGCTGTATCCTGATGGCTACCGACAGTTCTGGGAGATTGTTACCCTAAGATATATGGCACTCAGACCACCTTCTACTTGATCCTACGTGTGATTACAGTAAACGGTTGGACCCTCTCAAGCCACAATCGCTCCCTAGACATTTACGAATCCCATTAAGGACCAGTTTTCGTGCCTTTGTTGAGGTCTTGTCTCTTCAGCCTGACAGCTGTGAGCTTGTTTTTTTAAAAATTAAATAGTGGGAGAACAGAGAGTCAGAAGCAACTGAATCGCTAGACAGAACAGAGATATATACAGATGTATTTCTAAATTTGAACATGGGATTTGCTGATAAAGGGAAGAGGGCTAATCGCCCCTTGTCTGCCACCTTCACCCAATCCATCATGATTATAATCTTACAGTCATCTACTTCATTTTGAATGTTACAGTTCATATCTAAATCACGATATCAAACTTCTAGAAACCGCAGACTACTGTTTTTTTGCGTAAAAGAATGTCACGAAGAGGTAATCGGCCCCGTCATCTTATTCTCGCCACATGATTGAATATCCTGCCATCTTATAATGTATTTAAGAAGTGAATGTTCTCGAAAACAATGAACATCCTAATGATCAACATTAAGGATTAGAACAAGATTTCTCTAAATTAATAGATTAACAGAGGAGCAAATTTTTCTCTGTTAATCTATTAATTTATTTAGTTATTAGTTGGAGTTTCTCGAGTTCCAACATTATCCGCGAATCCAAATTGTTACAGTTTGTTGAATGAGACAAAATAAAGCATGGGGTGGTAAAAATAAAGTTGCGTTTTTTTTAAATGCAAAATAAGCCTTCTTCCTTGCATCATTAGTTACGTGTACTAAAAATAAAGGTGAAAACTATTTTAAAACTGGCGTGGGATAAACATGTACCTAATTTTTATTTTTCAAAATGTGGAACCAAGGGTGAGTGAAATAGCAAGAGGAGAGGGATAATACATAAGTAATCTCTAATAGCCAGCAGTGGACGAGTGTCTGATAGATGTTCTTTCCTGGAAGTATTTCTTCATAAAGACGTAAAATTATTGCTAAAACTATTTTTCTTAATTTGTCTTGAAATATGCTAAGAGAAATTAAGCGATAGATATTTCTTTTAATGTCAAACAGAATTTAAATCACAAAATGAAATACAGATTCATTAACAAAATTTAAGAGCGACAGATAATACAAACTAGTTAGTTAATATACAGTGAGCTACATTTCAGGCGCGCTAGCAAATAGTAATAATAGGGCACAAAAGGTGATATTTGTTGTACACGTTGGCGCTAATGATATTAAGAGTAGGAGACCGGCGGAATTACTTAACAAGTAGAGGTCACTGTTGGAAAAAAGCCGTGAGTGAGTTAGGGTTGAATTTGAAATTGTCTGCAATACTGCCCAGACACGATAGGAGGGAGTATATAATGAGAGCCTTGTCGTTCAATTCGGCCCTGAAGAGATTGTGCAAGGCTCAAGAGGTAGAATTTTTCTCAGCCTGGTCTGTGCTTGTTGACAGGAGAGACTGCTTCTACAGGGATGGGATACACTTAAATAGAAAGGGTGCAAGAATATTTGTTGATGCTATCGTGGCAGTGTTAGGTGGGTCGGAAAACTGCTAGCTTGGGGGTCACGGACTAATAGATTAACAGTAGCCGCTGGCAGAGGTGAAAGTGATTCTTGAACTGCTTCTGAAAGTGATTCTTGCACTAGCAAGGCTTTTGTGGATTTATTGGATGATTGTTTTCTACATCAGCATGTTCGGGAGGCAACTAGAGGGAGTAATACTATTGATCTGATTATCAGTAGTGATTCTTCATGCATTAAGAATCTGCAGATAAAGGAACCACTAGGTGGCAGTGATCACAGTGTGCTGAAGTGGGATTTACTCAAAGAGGTAACTACCATCATGGGTAAAGGGAAGAGTTTTTGCTTTCGTAAAGGTGACTACGGTGGTCTGAAACAGTATTTAAATTCTATACGGTGGGACCAACTGATGATGTTACCAACAGCAAATTCAAAATGGGAAGCATTCAAAGAATTAATCTTGGAAGCTACTAGACTTTTCATAGCAACTAAGAAATATTGTTCAAGGTTTAGGCCTAAATGGATGTCAGATGAACTAATGAGACATGTGCAGAGAAGAAAAATGCATGGTATACATATAAATTAACACGTGACACAGAAGCCTATGATAGATACAAGCTGGTCTGTAACCAAGTCACAAAGGAGGTTAGGCAGGCAAAGGCAGATTACGAGAAATCTTTGACAGCAAAGAAAAACAGCAAAGAGTTCTTTACTTATGTAAACTCTAGAACAGACCTGGGCAAACGTTTTGGCTGAAGGGCCACATTAGGAATTCGAAAAGAAGGCGGGCCACACATAAAATACTATTTTTAGATATATATTATTTGTTATCATGAAGAAGAAATATAACATAAAAAAAATTATTCTCTAACAACCAAGAATTTCATGAGATGAATGGAACTGTTTTACATCTTAAAATTTTTTTAATTTCGGGTGTTAATTTTGTAGTTGAGATTCTTAAAACTGCTTGTAAATGTTCATCGGTGATGCTTGATCGTAAAGAATTTTTATTTAGATTCATGATGGAAAATGTTTGTTCACATATGTAGGTTGATCCAAAAATAACCAACATTTTTCGGGCAAAATCTTTGTAAGTTCGTCGAATTTGTCTGAATTAAGAGTATTGTAAAATTTACAGATTTCCTCACGACGGTGCAGTTCCCTTAAATCGGTATCACACAGCAGATCTATAATCTGAAGTTGTGGTTCACTCGGTGCACTATCAATTTCTATTGAAAATGGGTCGCGCACTATTGCCAAACTTGTCTCAGTTTTTCGGAAGTCGCCAAATCTTCGTGAAAAGTCGTCATTCAAAGCGTTGATAATTTTCACAATATTTTTCAAATTTGCTTTCTGGAATCTTCAGCAACTTCATGGTTGGAAAGTGGTCTATCTTGTTAATCAATAAATGTCGAAGGAACAACTGGAGTTTTAATTGAAATCCATTCAAACTTTTTACCATATCATGGGCGTATAAATTTTTCGCTTGTAACACGGTGTTGAAAGTATTTAAATGTGTCACGATATTCAGGGTAAACGCAAAATCACAAATACAGTTATTATCAGTTAATTCGGGAAAGTCCATAGTATTTTTCAGTTTTAAAAATAGAATGATGTCATCCCATACTCGCCGAAGAACTTTTCCTAAGCTAAGCCATCGAATTTGGCTTTGATAAGGAATATCTCGGATTCAATATCTTGAAGAAAATTAACGAATTGTCTGTGTTTCAGGCCCCTCGATCGTCTTAAATTTACTAGTTTAATAATACAAGATGTGACATGTTCAACTTTTAACACATTTTTACATAATACTTGTTGTTGATGTATAATACAATGAATTGTAATTAAATTATAATAATCAGGATAATTTTCACAAATTTTATCCTGAATTTTCTCTAACGCTCCAACATTTTTACCTGTCAAACTTGCTGCTCCGTCAGTTGTTACGCTTACCATTTTGTTCCATTGTAAATTATATCTTGGTAAGCATTTTTCTACTCTGTTACTGTTAAACATTTTTCAAATTATACCGTTATAAAAGCGCCCGTTGGCTCGCTCCGGTTCGCGCACAATTTCAAATTCTATCTCAATTTGAACAATACAGAGATGATAAAACAATTTACGAGTCGACAAATTCTATAATGTATTACATATACAAATTTATTTTTCAAAAAGGCGTCGCAAAAGGCATAAAATAATTAAACTTTTTTCGAAAATACGATTAAAGCTCGCGGGCCATAGTTTTCCCGGGCCTGCAGTCTAGAAGGAAGGGGATGAATCAGATTGGTCCACTTCATATCGATGGCTCAACTGTTGATGATCCTGCTCAGGTAGCTAACATACTAAATGAGTATTTTGCATCTACATTCACACATGAGGTGTTATTCAGGGAGGGGAATGCCAGAGGTTAATTAAACTCTGGCAGCGAGCTAGATGATTTTGTAATAACTAAGAACAAAGTGGAGGAAACATAAGAAAGGCACCTAGGGTGGATGGGATCTATCCGGTTATATTAAAGGAGGCAGCAAAGGAAGTAAGCATACCCTTAGCCATAATTATGAGAGCTTCCTTGGACTCAGGGGAGGCACCAATGGACTGGAGATGTGCAAATGTGACACAATTCACGAAGGATGATTAAAGGGCGACACAAGTAATTACAGACCTGTTAGTTTAACTTCTGTTCCAGGAAAATTAATGGAGGCACTGGTTAAAGAAGCACTGCAGGATCATCTAGACAAGACATCAGTTATAGCTCGGACACAGCATGGGCTTGTTAAGGGGAAGTCTTGTCTGACCAATCTGATTGGATACTATGATGTGGTCAAAAAGGAACTGGATGCAAAGAATAATTTTGATATCATATATTTGGATCTTAGAAAGGCTTTTGATACTGTTGCACATGGAAGACTGCTGCACAAATTGGAGCACTGTGGCACTGGAGGCAGATTGCTGCTATGGATAACGGGATGGTTGAGTGAGAGAAGACAGAGAGGAGAGTGGTAATCAATGGACACTGCTGTTCGTGGACTAATGTTATTATTGGAGTTCCCCAGGGTTCGGTGTTGAGTCCATTGTTATATTCTGTATTTATTAATGATACTGATGATGGTATATCAGGCTTAATGTCCAAGTTAGCAGACGATACGAAGGTCAGCAGGGTTGTTAATGACACTAATGACAGTACGCTGCTGCAACAGGATCTAGAAAAGTTGAGCAGTGGCCTGAGAGGTGGTAACTGAAGTTTAACATTGACAAATATAAAGTACTGCATATGGGAATCAGTAACCCTAGAGTAACGTATCAACTGTGTGGTACTACACTGACAGTGGTAGAGAGTGAAAAGGACCTGGGGGTAATGGTGCAGGCAGATGTGAAGTTTTCTGTGTAGTGCAAACGGTCTGCAAGAGTAGCTCATGCTGTCTTGTCAATAATATACAGGAATTTTTCTAGCAGGGATAAGGAGGTGATTATCCCCTTGTATAAGGCAATGGTCAGGCCACACCTTGAATACTGTATACAGGTCTGGAGGCCTCATTTTAAGAAGTATGTAGAGCTGTTGGAATGAGTACAGAGAAGGGCAACATGATTAGTGAATGGAACAAAGGGTTGCTCTTACGAAGAAAAGCTTAAATTGTGCAAATTACAGTGTTTGGAGACTAGCCACCGGCGAGGTGATCTGATTGAGGTGTATAAAGCCTTGAATGGTTTAAGCATACTCAATGCTGATGGAATTTTTCCTCTTACTCAGAATAATCGGATGAGAGGGCATAAATTCAATTTGAGGAAAGACAGTTGTAGGATAGATGTGCGAAAGTTTGTCTTTATCCAGCGGGTGGTTGATTTCTGGAACAAACTTCCATCTGTCGTTGTAGATGTTGATAGCTTAAACAGATTCAAGGCAGAACTAGACAAACATTTGAAGCGAGTGGATGTATGAAATGAGAAGGGTTTTTTTCCCCCCTGACTGATGCTAAATAAGCTTGCTTTATTGCATCATGTGTCTGTACTAATGCTAATGTCGCGTTAGGAATAATTTCCTCTGTCGTTGCAAATCTATGACCTTTTAAGGAAGCTTTCAGTTAAGAAAGAAAAAAAAAAAAAAAAAATTCATGATTTATAGAAAAGAGGGGGAAGGGGGAAAACGAGCAAAACGTATGCGCGAATCGAAAACAATTCGTTCCTACGCAAATGCCATATTGTTCCATTCATTCCACCAATCAACGCACGCGGCAATATTCCAGTACTCCAAGCTCACAGTATACGGGGATCACGTCAATTCATTGTAAGACAGTTCGGTGTACGAGACAATTTCAGCCGACAACTCGGTGAATTCTTTGGGAGAATTTGGTGTACGGCAAAGCAAGACAGAAAATGCAAACGTTTAACAATAACATGCCATGCTGTAAATGGTGAATTTAGTGATCATGATACCGTTCTTGTTGTTGTAGTAGGGTTTTAGGAGCATCAGCGATTAAGGCTATATTGCTCCGTGTATATTGTGTGTGTGTTCTGAGGTCGATTTTCAGTTTGCTTTGCAAAAACCGAGTATCCGGGAGAAAAACCATGCTTTTCTCGCATGAGACCGACTAAGGGCAGTTCTATGAGCGAAGTGGGAAATTACCGGCTGGTTAGTCTAACTTCAGTAGTAGCGAAAATCATGGAGAAAATGATCAAGGGTGGAATTCAGGATCATTTAGGTAGAAATGAAAATCTGAAGCATACTCAGCATGGTTTTGTAAAGGGAAAATCATGTTTAAATAATCTGGTTAGCTATTTTGACAGGGTTACTCAAGAGTTGGATTTAGGGAATAATTTTGACATTGTTTATTTGAATTTCAGTAAAGCACTTGACTCAGTCCCACATGAGCAGTTACTTTATAAGCTGGAACAGGTTGGAATCACAGGGAAAATCCTTAGATGGATAGCAGGATGGCTTCAAGGCAGGAGACAGAAGGTTGTGATAAATGGTTATTCCTCCGGTGGGGTTGATGTAAGAAGTGGGGTTTCAAAAGGATCAGTTTTAGGACCACTGTTATTTTTGATTTTCATAAATGACGTCGATGAAGGGATAGAGGGCGTGACGTCTAAATTTGCAGATGATGTAAAGATTGTTAGAGTAGTTAATGATCACCGCGAAGCAGAGCTTCTTCAGAGTGACTTAAATAGACTTTGGGGATGGTCAAGAAAATGGCAGCCATGCTTTAATCCAGAAAAAATGTAAAGTATTACACCTGGGGAACAGTATCCCCAAAATAACTTATACACTTAGTGGAGTTGAACTAAAGCCAGTAGTGGAGGAAAAGGACTTGGGGACTTGGGTGTTAGGATATGGTCAGACGTGAAGTTTTCCGAGCATTGTAAACAGGTTGCAAGGAAGACCCATGGTGTCCTATCGATGATGTATCGAACAATTGCTAGTAGAGATAAGTACGTCATAATCCCATATCACAGTATTCCAAGTGTGGTCCCAAGGTTAGACCACACTTGGAATACTGTGTTCAAGCATGGGGACCGCACCTAAAGAAAGACATTGTGCTTCTTGAAAGTGTCCAAAGACTGGTAACTAGCCTGGTGAGATTGGCAAAAGGGCGTCCATACGAGGAAAGGCTTCGAATATGTGGGTTGCAAAGCTTGGAAACTGGGCACTTAGAGGAGACTTGATTGAAGTGTTTAAGGCTCTGAGAGGCATAAGTAAAATGAATTAGGACGAAATTTTCATGGTTATAAATGATTCTAGAACTAGGGGCCGTAATTTCAAGTTACGGGGGGAGATGTTTAGACTGGATTGCAGGAAGTGTTATTTTAGCCAACGAGTTATAAATTACTGGAATAAGTTACCTACATGGGTGGTAGAGGCTGACAGTTTGGGGAAATTCAAAGGTCAGCTGAATTACCTACGGGAGTGGGGAAACGCATAGGTTGTCTATCTCCTTTTCTCTTATTATTTAATTTTTAAAAAATTTTTCTTCTTATTATTTTTTAATTTTATTTATTTATTTTATTATTAATTTTTTGGTTGGTGCAGGATAAGCCATAGGCTGCCTTGCACCATGTGGTCATTGCTAATACCAACTCAGTCACGTATGAAAAAGGCCCATAAAATTTCCTCCCGTCATTGACGGGACTCCAACTCAAGTCTTTTCCACCCGGTGTGGGGAGGATGATGATCCTGCCCAAGAGGGCATACCGTTCTTGATATTTTATATTTTTAATGGAGCGTACTACCCACCTTCGTTTTTTAATGCACATTCTTTTTTAGGAGATCCAATTAAAAAAAAAGTGCCACGAAAAGGATAAACATTGGGATACAAGAGAATCTTGTTCGCGCTTTACTTTCACTTTTGCAAGTTGTATTTTTTTGGATATACACATGGGAAGGAGTTTTTCCAGAGAACAAAAGTAGAGATCATTAATGGATGCTGGCTGGGTAATGCGCATCTTCTAACGTTGCGGTTTGCAATCTGCGCTATAGTTTTTATTGAAATAAGCCAATAATAGGCTAGCAAATCCTTTTATATAAAATAAATAGATAAAAATGTTATTTTCTTTTTTCTAAATTTCTGCATAAGTCCTTTCTAAGTCGCCAAAATTTCTCTTGCTTCCTAAACCTTTTACTTTTGATTTTAATCGCTGATCTCTGTGTGATACACCGAATTGTCGCACATACACCAAATTGTGTACTAACTGAGTTGTCGTAGCCACCAATTTTTTTTCACTAAATTGTCACATTCAGTGAAATATCATTCACGAAATTGTCTCCTACACCGAGCTGTCATGCACTGAACTGTCCTACAACGATTTGTCTTGCAAAGAATTGATGTGGACCCCATTATACGGTATAATAGATAGCATATTTAATATGTATGGAAAAAAAAAAATAATACTTGCCGGATTTCTCTTGGTCCGATTTTGATTAAATTTCAGAAGGTTTGACAACTCGCTCTAAAAGAACCAAATACATATAATATTTCATGAAAATGCATCCACTAAGAGTCGAGTTATTACATGCGGACGGACAAAGAAATAACAATTATCAGATTTTTATTGGTCTAATTTTAATGAAATTTGGGATGTTTGACAAATCTTTCTAAAAGAACCAAATGTAAAATTTTCTGAAAATCCATCCATTAGGAATCCATCTGTCCATCCACGGGGATGGACTTTGTGAAGACAATAGGCTGTTTACGCATGTATTTTAAGATGCCTAAAAAGATAAAATTAATAGCAATAAAAACAAAAAGATATATATGAACAGTTTTATTTTATCTGCAAGCATTATTGTAAAGTGTTTTTTTAATCTCTAAAACTTCTTAAAAGATGTACAACGGTAAATTCAAAATATACACATTCAGATTTGACATCAAATTTATAATCGATGTGTATTTTTTTTTTAAATCTGCTTATCGCCTTCCAGTAGCCAACTAGTTCACCTCCATATGATTAATTTGCGCATGGATTGAATTTTGTATCACATCTGTAAAACCCATTACACCTCCACGTTTAACAGTTGTTATTATTATTTTTTTTTATTATTTTTTAATGGTGGTTGACATTTGGTCTGTTTGATGTCGTTAAACAAATTCAAGGAGAACTCAATCCAAACCTATCATTTAACATTGCAGACCTGGGTGGAGAGTGTCAGAAATCTGACTCGTTCCCAGCTTTGGCTTTTCAAAAGATATATATTAGGTGGCACCTAACTAAGCGAAAACATAAAAAGATATACGATAACAATAAAGTGTTCTTTCACACCGGAAATGCCACCCCAATCTCGAAAAGCCCTAATTTTATTACCTTCTTGAATATAAAGCTCGACAATGAAAAAAACAACAACCCCTTTTTGTGTTCTTTTATTGATGGGCACATATTTGGCAGGGAACGGCAAGTTCACGTGCCGCTCCTCCCTCTCTCACCCTCACAAAGGTAAAAGACCCACAGATCCGCCTCTGTGTTATGCGTTGGGGTCGATCTTTATCTGTTTGCGTGGGTTTCTAGGAGTTCAGTGGCGTTCTATCCTGAAACCGAATATGGCAGCGTCACTTTTTACATCTAACTCCCTGATGTCCATCAGGCTGGTCGACGTTCAGAAAATAAATCATAGACTCGAGCCGTTGCAAGGCCAGCTGCTAGGACTATGACTACAGAAGGTCATTAATGCCAAACCAAGGCTAATGTGCTGAAAATGTGGAGACATCTGTCTCGGCCACGCCTCGAGAACAGCATTCCGCACAACCCACCTTACGGTAATAGCTTCCATCTCCCAGCGCATGCGTAGATTAAGTTAAGAAAAATCTCTCTGCTTCATTACTGAAAACGTTTCCGGTTACCTTTCGACACCAGATAACTGCAGACTTGTGTTACAGGTAAGCAAGAAGCAGCACAGGGTTCCGCTCTCCCAGTACCGTTTGAAGGACATCTTATAATAGTCCTGAGATTAATTTGGTTGAAAGGGAGACCCACAAAGAAAATTCATTCAGATATTAAGGAAAATAGTGTGGTGAGGGAATGAATGTTTAAGTTTTATTTCACCCGGATATTTCATATGATTATACAATTGGGTTGGTATGACTAAAATCAAGGTACACTTGATTATAGATTAAGATTTAGGAAATCATGACCATATATGATTTAATATACCTTAGCGTATATATGAAGAAAGGATGAACCTACCAAGAAACACCACGGCCAGTAGGACCTGAAAGGGTAATAGAGGGCAATTTCTTCAAATCACGTAATGGAATTCTGCCTGGATGAAAAATAGAACTTCGGTTTGCATTTACACAAGAATCCCAATTCTAACACCTCATATATTTGCTTGAAGAGCCAAAAGGATGGAGAAAATCTTCCAATGCGCTCATAGATTATCATCGTTACAAACTGCTCCAGAATGAACTAATCAGCGCTTTCCAAAAAGATAAGTATATTTCACCTGGAAATTCTATATTCATTTATTTATTTATTCATAGTGCGGTTCCACCACCCAGACAGCTGTTTCAACACTGTTGGCATCTTTTCAGTAGGTGGGCAGGCGCCCATCAGTACAAACCTGACAGCCCAGTGACAATATAAATCGTAATATGAGCGCAGCCAAAAGGTGTATCTTAAACAGAATAAAGAGCTCAAGGCTGGGTGGTGGCACCACACTATGAATAAATAACAGTGCATTCTGGAACGATGATACCACAATTATGAGAGCCTCTACTTTGGGAGATTTTCCTTTTTTCTAATTCAAAAGGGAATGTCTTATACAGTATATTGAGTTAAGTGCTGTTATTAACTTTTTATTCAGGTATTTAAAGATGCACTTTATAAAGTCACTATTAAGGCCAAGTTAAGAAACGCAATATTCACCAGATCGGATTATTTGATTATATTCACAATTTTAAGAAGGTTAACATTTTTCCGCTTTATCGTAAAGGCAAAATGAAATTTGATGCTTTACAAGTAGCCACTAGTGAAGAGTCTCAGATGGCATGAAGTGGCACTATATGAGATGGGATATATTACTACAAACCTACTTAAAATAGTTAAAAAATTCCATGTAGGTGTGCTTAGGTCTGAAAGTAAAAGTTGATTGTTTCGACCATGAAGATTCCTACACGTTGTAGTCCAACTCGTGAGAGAATTTCAAGGTAAAAACCTGAAATTTCCATTAAAGGGAACAAAATAAATGAAATATTTGCAGTATATAAATCAATGTAAAAAGAGCTCATTTTAAGAATGGCTAGAACACTCTAATGTAGACTTTCCATCCAAAACATAACTCTAATTGCTTATCAAGTTAACTGCTTCGAGAAAGCAGCAGCTTATTCTCATAAAATAAAGTATAAAATCATTTCATATAACATACTCGTAAATTGCGCAGATACAGGCCTTACCTGTCCTTGTGTCTATTGTGACAGTCTGGTGGTTTCAACACTTACCATTCATATGGGTTCAAATCCCGTCGTGACTGGAGGAATTCTTAGAGGTCTCGTAAATCGTGAATGCAATTAATCGATCTCAAACAAATGGAGTAGGATTGTACATTGGGTTATTCCGAGTTTACCTCTGTACAACGTACAGGTCGTTCTGTGAATACACTCTTGTACAGACATGGTACACAGTACAGATCACAGTTAGTATCATATGAATTGGAGCAGTATGGCCAATTAATAAATATGTCACTCTTCCCCCAAAAGCAGTCAGTTGCTCATGAGAAACAGAAGATTTTGTAAGAGAAATAGTAAGAATATAAATATTCTGAGAGAAGGCTATCAAATACCTCTGTAAGAAACATTTATTTCTTGTAAATTCATGCCCATACTATAGTGAGATCTGTGTGTGGTGTATGCTTATTAAAAGCTAAAATTTTATGGATAGTTTCTAAAGCCAGTTACAGGGATTCGATATAAATTGCGTAAATACTTTTTTTTTTTTTAATTTTTTGTCTGTCGGCAGAAGAAACATGGTAAAAAGAGAAAAAAAAAACATGAATAATCATTGTCATTTCTTTGTAGAGAGCAATCGGTATGTTTGCTAAAAAAAAAACAAGAGATCCCGGAAGTAAAAATGAAACCGTTAACTTTTTTTTTTTTACGTCTAAAATCGATTAAACACGTCTAAACACGTATTGAATTCTCTCACGTCCTTAATGCATAACAGTAAGTTGTGGTTAGAAAACGAATATCGCAGAAAATTTGTAGAAATCCAATGCATAACGAAATTGGCTGCGGAATACGTGAAACGTGTTGTCCTTTTAATAATAGAACACGATTTTCCTTATCGTTTAAGGTCAGATATTAAAACATATCCTTTCATCACTTGTCGTATTTCTTCGGGGAACGACAACCACAAGGAATTAACCCAGTTCACTGCAATATCTCTGTAGTACTACAGTTTCAAAACAGAAGGTCTTTGTTAAAAGAGGCGACCTCTAAACAAGTCCGCCCGATCCACTATGCATTCATTCTACACGTGATAACTGCGGGAGAGACCTAGACCAGGTCCTGACCTCTCCACCTGTCGTGACACAGTCCCCTTTAACTGTTCTCGTATAATGCGACGACACTTTGCTCTTTGCTGCATCCCTTGTCCAAAGGCGACCTATTTCCTAGCACACGGGCGTAACCTAGTAACATACCAAGCGACTATTATGAATGCCGTTCTTAAGAAAGCAGGATGCAAAGGCAGTATTTTACCTCCTGGCCTGAAAGCGGGCCGTGATCAACAACTCCCAGTTAGAGCATCGTGACTCAATCACGGCAAGCAAAGTTTCTTATCTGAGACCAACGCCGCAGCTACTATTAAGAAAGTGGGATTAACACCTAAGAAGCGAGAAAGCTGGTATGTCCGTGCAAAGCCAGTTTTCTTTATTCTTTTTAATTATCTCCATTCACGCACCTGGAGGGGCTTTTACCTGAGGGAAGGTAATTTCTATTGTTACAGCTGTAACGGCACAAGAAAGCCATTATATGTTGCCAAATTATAAACTGTTTTTGATGAATAAATGTGTTGTTTGGATAATCAGCATGGCATTCATTTTATTATGAAGCGAAAGGAGGAGATGGTTTACTGGATCACACGAAAGTTGAAAACAGCGCCATGAACAGAATCGAACAGGGCAGAATCCCCATTAACCTTTTGTGTGGTTCAAGAAACTGCCAATTATGGTGTTTACTTTAAAAGTCTTAGTTCCGTCACGGCATCTGTTGAGAATAAGAATAATCCATTAAGGCTAATTACAGTAATGAACTGTAGTTTTTTTTTGTTGTTGTTGTAAAACATGAGTATCTAAATCATTAATAACAAAAGACCTTCATAACGGAAGGGGGGGTTTAATATGAATTTATATTTACTTCCCTGTTCCACTGGAACTGAAACAATCTAAAACAGAAATAGGAAAACGTTCAAAACAGCGTTCAAAACAGCGATTTAATCAACTTAGAGGGGACAAAAATAAGAGAATACAGCAAAAAAGAGTGCACAGCAAGTAACACCGAGAAACATGGGTTTGGCAACTTTGATGATTCAGAAATGCCCTTGAAATGTTTCTGTCACGTCTGGTTTTGAGAAATACTTCCTTCTGGGAAACTGGAAAATTTGTAATTTACTTCATTTTGTATGAAGTTTTATTAATTAGCCTATTTACCAAAAAAAAAAAAAAGTAGCGAGACTTATGAAACAGGATAGCCTCCACTCAAATTATGCGAACACCCATTTAGAACACGTGTGTTTGCAGTTCAATCCAAGCCAAATTTACAACACATGTAAGAGTCTCCTAGAGATATCCTGAAAAGGAAGTTTGTATTTCAATCAGCAGTATTAAAACAAGATGGCAGCCCCACAAATTATTAGACTTGTATTTAGTCCAATCCAATCTGAGGGAGGATTACAAGAGTATCTTGATTGAGTATTTTCACTCAGATTCTCCTTTTGAAAGAACAATTAGAACCTTTCCGTTGTGCAAGGCAGAAAGAAGGAGCCATCATGTCTCGTAAAAAACAAAATTCTCTTTTATACTCTGTAAGGTTAGGATCATAAGAGTTTACAGCTTCGTTCTAATGGTTTTATTGAAGCTGAAAACCAGCGAAACAGTTAAAAATGGGGCGTGCACTTTCTGTGGTACTTATGAGTTCGATGACGCGCGCACCAGTATCCCCGTACGTTTCACCAAGACGAATGCCAGCCCTTGAACTTATAATTTCCTACTCTTTTTTTCAAAACTTGATGTGGCAGAACTGTGGTGGCAAGTTGCTACTCTTCAGTAGAACTCCATTATTCAGTTTCGTAAATGAGCAATAATCCTGAGAGCTTCTGGTATTCGTATGGATAGTTCAAAGTGATGAATCAAAAGAGAAATCTTAGCATTTCTCAGACTTCTTCTTCAGTAACAAAATCCGTGCTCCGTAGTGAAAGTTTTTTTTTTATGCTTCAGCGGCCACCAACGTACAAAGCATGATTAAAAAAATATTGAGAGTAATTTTACTACACAAAATTACATACATTTTAACATATTAGATATTTATCTTGAACATATTTTGTTGTCTCTGCAGATCCAAAAAATTTCTGATAACGAGCATCAAATTAGAACTTTTTGCAAAATACCTATTTCTATAAGGAATCTGCTGCATCCAGATTCACTATTTAGGTGTCATAAGTGATGCAAAGATGGAAGAACCAGTATAGAACATGACCCTATTCCAGAACGTCCATCATCAATAACTGATGTGACTATTGGCTCAGCATTCGCTATCGTCCTTGAAGAGGCCTTGGGTATTAGTAATGGCAGCGTACAAAGCATTCTAAAAGAACATTTAGGAATGACACGTGTCTGTTCACGTTGGGTCTCTACAGACTTCTTACCCTAAACAAAGATACATTAGAGATGATATCTCTGTTTACCTCAGAAACACCCACTAACGTCGGAAACATTTTTTCTTAAATTAAGCAGAATGACCACTGTAGACGAGTCCCGAACATCCATTACGATCCTGCATTAAAAAAAAAAAAAAAAGAAAAAGAAAATCTAAGTATACAGTGGAAAGATATCATATCTTCACTTCAAAAGAGGGGATGGTCCATGAAGTCTGTTGGCAAGAAAACTTCAACGACTATGATCATCACTTTTTTTTTCGATATGAAAGATATTATTTACACCCTTACAGGGAAACGCCGTTGTGCAATATTAAAGTGAAATTCTAGAGAAACCGGAAAAAAAACAAAAAAAAACAGAAAGTAGACCAGAAATGACCTAATTTCTGATCCTCTAAAATGTCCGGATGGTAATTGTATCATGGCAATGTACGAGGGAGATTTGAAAAGTTTGTGGCCTGAGTATGAAAAAGTAGCGATACAGTGTTAAAAAATTCTCTACTTAATGTTCAACACTTCAACAAGTAACCCATCAAGTTTCAGTAAATTTTTTTTTTTTTTTTTTAATTACAGTTCCTGAAGACAACAAAGGTGTGTTAATCAGGAAGGATAGACATAATCAGTCACCGTGCAGCCATCCAATATTTGGCAAAAAAGAGACTAACGCAAAAGGCAATTCACGAGGTGGAGGATGTCCCTTCCTATTCTATGGTTAAGAGTGGGTAGCAGAATTTAAAGAGGGAGGGAGAGTCTGGGAAATGATTCACGCTCTAGAAGACCTGCAACGTCCGTCACTCCAGACGTTTTTCTTGACAACTGTTGTTGTTGTATGGTTTTAGACGCAGCAGCAACTTAGGCAGTATTGCGCCAAATTTCCGGGAAAAAAACTATGCTACCCTCGCCTGAGACAGACTAACTCAGCCACGTTGTGAAAGAAGCCCATAAATATTCTCGCGTCATTGACGAGATTCGAACTCTAGTCTCCTTCCCATTCGGTGTGGGGAGGACAGTGATTATACCAACTGTGCTACCCACGAGGGCTTGTTGACAGCAGATCAAAAACACACAAGAATTGTCAAGTGAACATTTGCATCGTTTTCAAGCAGATCTAGAAAATTTCCTTCCATGGTCTGTGACGATGGATGAAACGTGGGTCCATAACTTTCGATCAGAGAAAAAGAAACAGTCCAAACAGTGGAAATACAGCTGTTCTCTATAAAGACAGCCAAATCGATTCCTTCTGCTGGCATGGTGATGGCATATACCTTCAGAAAAGCCAGACAAGCATAAGAGCATATTACGCAGACCTTGTGGGGCGTTCTCGTGAAAATATCAAAGATAGACCCCAACGAAAACTCATAATTCTTGTTCCACCAGGACAACGCATCTACTCACAAGTCTGTCATGGCTGTACTGCATGAGTGTAGCTTTCGAATCTTGGACCATTCCCATAGTTATTAAATGTAGCATGGTTGGACTTTCACCTATTTCCTAATTTGAAAACATACCAGGCTGGCGTCCATTTCCCCATCGACATTGACGTCAATGCTGCAATAGATGCATATCTGGAGGCTGAAGCGAAAACTTTTTTCGCAGCTGGAGACAACGTATTGTAGCATTAGTGGCAAAAGTGTATGGACTCCAAAGGAGACTATGTTGAAAAGTAATCTGTTACCAGACTTCTCATATTGAACCTTGCATACTTAGACCACGAACTTTTAAAGCGCCCATCAAGAGAAAGACAGCCTCAATTGTCGAGGAAATACTGTATGAGTTAAGCATAAAAACAGTTGCCCACGTTCCGTATAACTTGATCTTATATCCCTTGAGATTTTTCTGTTTGAGGAGCTGAAGAATGAACTGAACGGTCGCCATTTTCTATCGGGCGCTAAGTTAATATATGTCACTTAGGATATCTTAAACTGCCCCTCAAACAACAGCTTCTCTGGTACGCTCCTATTTAGAAAATTGCTAGAGTGTTGGGATAAGCGTATTGAACTAGATTGACATTTTTCTCAATCTTTTTTTGATCACCTGTCGAAGTTACAGAAGATATAAAACAATATTCTTGTTTATTACCGGCATAACCACTAGGTCAGTAGAGTTTACAATTAATTATTTTGAAAATGAATGCAACCGTTAACAGTACGTATTTAGCAGTCATGCAGGCTTGAACCATGTTCCACTCAAAAGAATGTGAATTACTGCACTCTCGGCTCCTGACTACTTCGGCTAAGTCTCCGGCCCTAGTACTGTAATATCTATTGTTTCACATAGTACGGATAAAATAAAGTATGAAAAAACTCAGAATTTCAAGTAAAACTGAATGGCTCATTTGAGGTTAAGTTTATTTAAGTCGTGAGCGGAACATGAATGCAATCAAAAAGAAAAATTAATCTTCGTGTGACAAAGGACTTCTCAGTGTTTTGGATTCGAAATTAGGAACCAAGACAAAAATTAGGATTTTTTTTGAGTAAAATATAATACCACAATTTGAGTGAAACACTGGAACAATTATCACGGTTTTGGTGGCTTGAAAATTGTACCACTATTTCATTATATGCAATTGGACCATATACGCAGACCACATATTATGTTATAACATATCATTAAAAATGAATTTTTGCATTCTCATTTAGATAATCCCCCCCCTCCGGAAATTGTTGTTCTAGGGGCATCAGCAACTTACACTATATTGCTCTGTATATAATATGTCTGCAAATCTCGTGTATTCTATGGTCGATTTGCTCTTATCTGGACGAAAATCCCACTTTTTCCGGGAGGGAAAACCATGCTACCCTCGCCTAATACCGATTAACTCAGCCATGTTGCAAAAAAAAAGCCTACAAAAATTCCTCGTCATTGATGTGATTCACCCTCATGTCTTTTCCACCCGGTGTGGGGAGTAAGGCCATTATACCGACTGTGCTAACCACGAGGGCTTTCCAGAAATCTTGGAGACTGACCAATGAACGAGGGGAAAAGGTTGCAACAAGATATCCCAATAATAGACAAACATCATTAATTTTAAAAAAGAAACATTAATTGCCGAGAAACAAATGTAAAAAAAAATAAATAAATAAAATAATAATCAAATAAAAATAAATTAATATAATTGGGATCATGCTCGGCAAGGCGATTCTGACCAAGGTACCTTAATACAAAATAAAATAAAATCATACAATAATCAAAAAGGCAAAGCAACACTCACCCTCAGCAATGCAAACACAACTTCTCACCCAAAGGAGACGCACTCTCACACTACCACAGCATTACTGCCACTTTCATAATAAGAGTGGAATTAAATAGGAGAGGGAACTCACAAGCAACATCATCGCTTGTGAACTCCAAAAAGGGTCATATTTCAGTCTTAGACCGCTATTTAACCAAATATCAACGGATGTCCCCATACAATCCGAATGGGGAAAATAAAACGAATTAAACTTAAAATCACAAAGTATGCCATGACTAGTGCTCTCTAGAGGTTAAATAAGCACGTAACAAAGAAAATGTAAATTTGGATGTTAATCCTGCCAATCTATATGTTTAAACCTATTTAATTCAATGTTAATTTGCAAATATAAAAATGAATATTGAACTAAATCATAATAAACATAAATAAATTAATTATAATCAATGATAGAATAAGCTAAAACAATGAAGAAACTAAAACGTGGTCATCAGCATTCAAGACAAAGAGGAAAGAATGGGATAAAAGAAATATAAATTAAAGAAGAGAGCACTTACGACAACTCTTTGGTTTTTTAATTATGCTTTAACTTATTCTCTCATTTGATTATAAGTAATATATTTATATTAATTCTATTTATTACCATTGAATTCAGTGTTACTATATAATGTGCATATAGTTATAGTGTACACCTGGAGCTGCGTTAAGTCGGCATGCAAAGTTACATTTGCATGCCGACAGATGGCAGTGGCCATGGTATTTTTTTTTTTTTTTTTTTTTTATGAAAACCCCAAACACGAGAGGTATTAGAAGCTATAGTACTTAGTACCGTGCTTGGGTTGGAGGTTGAGAAGACGAAAGAAGATATTTGTTGACATTGGACTTGAACTTGTGTAGACTGTAATTTTCAGGAAATACGTACGAAGGAAGGTTGTTCCAGAAAACGGCAGTTGAATGAATAAACGAGGAAGATGAAAAGTTGGTTCTGTGAGTTTGAAGTTGGACAGTAAATGAATGCTGGCTGGTGGCGGCACGCGTTCGGACTGTTTTGAAAGAGAGAGCGGGAATTATAGAAGCCAATTCAGAAGAGCAGTGCCCATGGAAGTATCTGTAGAAAAGGCATGCAGCAGAAACAGTACGTCTATGAGACATCAAGTGGAGAGACTCTGTTAGAAAGGAGTCGTTAATTAACCTAACTGCCCTCTTCTGAATGGAATCTAGAAGCCTGAGAGAGGTTTTGGGAGCACTGCCCCAGATGTGGGAACAATATTCCATGGTAGGGCGGATTTGCAATTTGTACAGAGTGAACAGCTGTTTGATAGAAAAGTAACGCCGAGAGCGAAAAAGAAAACCGAGTTTTTTAGAAGCAGAGGAAGCAACAGTTTTAATGTGCTTGTGCCAAGAGAGATTAGGAGTCAGGGTAATCCCCAAAAGAGATATATCAACTTGCCTAGAAATTGGAGTGTCACCAAAGATAAGCATAGGAGCAGAAGAATCATTTTAGGGAGATATAAGACAAGCTGAGTTTTAGAAGGATTGAAATCAACTAAGTTGTCTTTACCCCACTGGGGAATTACCTGGAGATCGGCAATTAAGGAATTGGTAGCGGATATTCGAGAAGTTGAAGCTGGTTGAGCAGGGCAAGGTTTTCTCAAACTGGAAAGTGGAATGCAAGGTGCTATCATCGGCAAAACTATGAATAGGATTTGAAGTCAATAGAAGGTCATTAATATACAAGAGGAAAAGAGTGGGGGAAAGAACTGAATCTTGGGGGACACAGGCATTAGTGGAGAAGTTAGAAGATAGAGAGCCATCTACCATCACCCTCGGTGAGCGAACAGAGAGAAAACTGGATAACCAATTACAAAAAACAATTGGCAAACCATAAGATGGAAGCTTGTTTAGAAGACCTTTATGCCAAACACGATCGAAAGCCTTTGAGATGTCAAGAGCAACTTGACATCTCAAAGGCTTTCGGAGCAATATGGCCTTAGTTGCTAATGCTCCTAAAAAACCAAATAACACCAACAGAGATGACAATGACAGGAGAGGTGTATTTTGGGAGTGGCTCTCGTCAGTGCCAGCAGAGAATTTAGTGATCTTTCAGACTATTTCAAAGACGAAGCGCGCGATTCTATTTGAATAAAACTACTAACAAGCACAATTACTGGTACTGGGGAAATGAGAACTTCCACGTGATGGAAGATACAAATTCTCAAAACAATACACAAATTACAGGGTAGGAAACCCTTCATATTTTACATATGATCAAACTTTTATTCATGATTTTGCTAATGGAGGACTCGTGTCTAATAAACATTTTGTATGACCCTAGAGGAGGAATGAGGATGCATCCGTCATTTTTTACCTTGAAATTTGATTACATATGCTTCTTTTTTTTTGTTTTTTACACATGTTCCAAAACTTTGATACAATCAGGTTTTTGATGTAGAGTGTAATTCTTTATCAGTAAACGGGTTTGACACATTTCGCAATTTCAAAGGCTGTTGCAAAACTTAAAACAGGCACGTTGTTCTTTAAGTTTAGCCATTTTGAACTGAAATATAAGGCTTATATGCACCCACTGTGATAATGTATTAAGAAACGACTGAATGTAAGCAGCATATTGGGACTGCATATCTGCATAAATAAACGAGTTAGTTAATGTACGCAGAGCGTTACTTTTCAGGGAACAGTAATTCGTGATTTATAACAAAAAAAGAAAAAAAAAAAGAGAGAGAGAAAAAGAAAAAAGGTAACGATATTTATGCGCGAACCGAGAGAATTTCGTTTCTGCCCATCTACCACATTGCCCATTCATTCTTCCGCCAAGCGCATAGCAACAACCCTGGTGGATACATAGTTGATATTACTGCCGTCCTTCCCACATCTGGTGAAAAAGACACGAGTTAAATGCAGGCAATGACACGAGATTTTACGGCTCTTTTTCACAACGTTTGTCTGAGTCAGTCAGACTCAAGGTTAGGGCACCATTGTTTTTTTATCCCGGAAACTCTGGTTTTTCGTTTAGCAAACCGACCACAGAACACACTCAAGTTACAGACTTAAGTTGGTGGTGCGCCAAAAATCTTACAACAATAACAGGCATAATATCCAGTGCTTCAGCTATAATATTGGGATAGACTATGGGATAAGTATGAAGAAATAAATGATAATTGCGGGATTTCTATGGGTCCGATTTAAATGAAATTTGGCTTGGCTTGACAAATCTTTTTAAAAGGCTAAGTATGAAACTTCATGAAAATCCGTCCACTGGAAGTCGAATTGTTACATGCGGATGTACGATGGTGAAAACGATAGGCACACAACTCTGCACGGTTCTTGAATAAAAAGCTGTCTCAGAACTCTTTGCCAGACCATATACGATGCTTTTTTAATCATAAGAAGCTGTCTATTTACTCAAATTATAAACTCACCTAATAGTAATACTTCGTACTACACTGGTGGGCAAAACTTAAGGACCAACACTATTTCTAAAGGTTACAACCACAAAATCTTTACTTAAGGTACTCTTTACTGATGAGAGTAGATTCAGTCTCAGCAGCGATTCTGGACGTCAGCTAATCTAGCGAGAGGTTGGCACACGGTATCATCCAGCAAACATCACCGAAAGGGATCAATATGGCGGTCGAGGTGTTCTCTTCTGGGGAGGCGTTATCTTGGATGGACGTACACAACTCCAGATACTGGAGGGCGGTACTGTAACCGGTGCACGCTACTGTACCAAGGTAATCATTCCCATGTGCGTCTGTTCCGAGGTGCCATTGGCCTCGAGTTCGTGTTTATGGATGATAACGCCACACCCCATTGTTGATATGCTTTTGGAAAGTGAGGACATTGTTCGTATGGATTGGCCTGCCCGTTCCGGCGATCTAAATCCCATCGAACACATATGGGACGCTCTGGGGAGACGCCTAGCGGCACGTCCACAATCATCAGAAAATGTTCACCAGCTGAAGGTCACGCTGACAGAGGAATGGACGATGTTACCGCAAGAACTTATCAACATTGTTCTAAGTGTGGGTAAGCGGTGCAAAGCCTGCATCGACATTAGGGATGGCCATATCTCCTACTGAGGACCACCTCTTCCCTTTGTTCCATCTTTGGCAGTGATGCATCTGTATCATGGCAGCCAGTGCTATGTTGCCATTTTTGAATAAAATCCCTCTGTATCGTTTTGTTTCTGTTGTTGTGTCGGTGTTGTTTCCTTCATCATTTCTGTACCTTACGAGTTTCCTTTGGTATTCTTTTCCCATATCCAGGCCACTCCTATGAGAAGCTACAGGTGAAAACCTGACTGTTCCTTAAGTTTGCACACCAGTGTAGTAAATGATGCAAGAAAGCAAGCTTATACAATATCAGACGAAAAAAAAAAAAAAAAAACACTTACCACACCACGTATCCATCCCTTCCAATAGTTTGCCTAAAATTTATTCAAAACTATCCACTTGTTTTGAATAAATTCAAGCAAATGGACAGCTTTGAATAAATTCAAGCTACCTACTTTCAGAACAGAGTAGAAGTTTGTTCCAAAAATCAAATTGCTGAAAACAAACTTCGGTACATCTATCCTGGAACCATCCTTCTTCCAGTTGAATTTCTTGTCTCTCTTTTTATGCGTACAGTCTGAGCAAGAGGAAGGATGCCATCAGTATTGAACTTGCTAAATCCATTCAAAGCCTTAAACACCTCAACTGACCACCTCGCAGGTGCCTAGTCGCCAGACGCTGCAATTCTAGGTAAGACCACCACCTTTCATTCCCTTCACCAATTTCGTTTCCCTTCTCTTCTCTGCACCCGTTCCAGAAGATCTACATCCTTCCTAAAGCGAGACCTCCAGACCTGTATGCAGTACTCAAGATGCGGCCTAACGATTGTCTTGTACAATGGGATAATCACCTTCTTATCCCGACTAGCAAAGTTCCTGTTTACATCATTGACAAACCCCATGAGCTGTCGTGACAGCCTGTCTGTACTGTCAGAGAACTTGATATCTGACTGCAGAATTACCAAGGTCTTTTTCATTTTCCACTACTCTGAGTGTAGTACCACATAGTTGATAGGGTAATCTGGAACTACTGCTACCGGTATGTAGTACATTGCTTTTATCAATGTTAAACTTCAACTGCCCATCTTTCTCAGCCCATCTGCCTGATTTTTCTAGATCTTGTCGCAGTAGCATACCTTGATTACTGTCATTAACCACCCTGCAACCTTTGCATTAAAAACATATTTATGTAGGCATTCAATAAACGACTGGTCTAGAGTAGTTAAAAAGATCTCTTTTGTCTTCTTGTCCTTTCAAATTATAAAGCTGTTGTCACGAATATGCTTCGTCCATTTGCACTACAAATAAACAGTAGTGCCCCTGTCTAAGAGAAGTGCTGGCGTTAATTGAAGATCTGTTTTCTTACTTGCTTAACAATGTCTTTTGATCACCTCGTTCAAGGTTAACAATAATTAGTATTCACATTCTCTAACTTATATTAAGCACAGATGACTTCGATTTTTAATTTGTATTTCAATCAGCAGTATTAAAACAAGATGGCAGCCCTACAAATTATTAGACTTGTATTTAGTTCAACCCAAATTTAAATTCCATCGGAGGTTTATGGACTAATGACTAATTCTTCAGAAGGTTGAGTAGGGAAAATATTGTGAGCAGATCAAATGAAGTAGTTGACCATTCTTCCTACTGAGAATAGTAATATGAGCAAGTACGGGAGGGGTGGACAAAATAGTGGAAATACCTGACACGAAAGTAGTAGTTTTTGCAATAGGTGTATGACGTATTTATATGCAGTGATAATTTTATTTATTTATTTATTATTATTTTTGTTGTTTCTTTCAGGTAGCAAGGAAGCTGTGAAGGAAAACGAAAGCTGATGTTTATTTAGAAGTGATATAAAAAGGTACATAAAGAAAATGACCGACCTGTCTGAATTCCAAAGAGGTCAAATTGTTGATGCACGTTTAGCAGGAGCATCGGTGACTAAAACTGATTTGTTTAATGGTATAATGGCTGAAAGAGACGGCCGGACATTGGAAAGGATTGTAACCCGAAAAAATAAAAAGTACTGCCTCAAAAATAACTGCAGAACTTAACGCGAGTCTCAGCAATCCAGTTTCTAGCAAATAGTTCGGCGAGAACTTCATAAAGCTAAAATTTATGGCAGAGACGCTATTGCCAAGCCACATGTTATTGATGATAATGCTAGAAAGATGATACAATTGTGTAAGGAGCAGAAAAACTGAACAAGTTGATTGGAAATGTCATTTTTCAGATGAATCATCATTCACACCTTTTCCAAAATCCGGGAGAGTTTACGTTTGGAGAATGCTAAAGGAAGTGCATCAGCCTGACTGTGTTGTGCCAACCGTAAAACATAGAGAAGGATCAACGATGGTTTGGACAGCAATAACCTTAGTATTCTTTAGGTCCTATTCTAACTCTGAAGGCGAATTACCCACAGATTACCTTGATATTCTGAGTGACCAGGTTCATCCCATGGTGTAAATATTATTTCCCACAAACGATGCCATGTATCAAGGTGATAATGCACCAATATAGCCAGATGTGTCCAATCTTGGTCTAAGGAGCATGAAACTGAGGCTAAGCATCTCCCATGGCGGGCACAATCGCCAAACTTAAACATTATTTAGCCATTGTGGGCATATTTGGAAAGCAGAGTGAGAAGCAGATTTCCTCCACCTTAATCACTCTAAGAGCTTGAAATGTTCCTCCATGAAGAATGGTCCAATATTCCCCTTAAGACAGTTCAAGATTTATTTGTTTCTATTCCACATAGAATACAAGCTGTTTTAAAAGCGAAGTGTGGCCCAACATCATATTAGTGCATAACTGTAACTCTTTTCACAGATGTTTTCATTTTGTCCATACCCTGTAGCTTTCAATATTAAGTAGTATTAGTGCAAGCTTTCAATAGTATTGAAAGCTTGCACTAATTCATTGAACTAAGTCATTGAACTAATCATCTCTAGTAGAAATTGCTGCTGCCAGAGCGGCTAGTTCCAAATCAGCAGCCAGCTGAAGATTTACTACGGTTTTGAATGGCTAATAATTTTGTATGAGATGGAACCAGATTCTTTCTCTCAAAATCTTTCTGTTCGAAGATCTTGAGAAGCGGCAAAGCATAATTTGTGTCTCAGTGAAATGAAACTAAGTTTAGTATTCTACTTCGCTTTGACGACTAATAGATGACTCAGCCATAAGCGACATCCTACAAATGTGAGGTTACCGCCTTTTGTAGGACTGACATAAATCGTAAGTTAAATTTACAAGAGAACGCGCCTTTGTTATTACAGTAGAGAAAATCGTACGTGGGCTAGCAAGAGCCAGACAACCCCTGAACAAGCGACAGTATATCAAAAATGACCGATGACTGGTTGGCAAATCTAACGACAACTTGATGTTGACATAGTGTTTGCCGTATGTTAGGCCATCTGAACTCTCCGAAGTCGTCGTGTAAGAATGCTATAAAAAGCAAAATATACGACTTTGTACTGGTTTTTCCAGTAATGTAGAAGTAGGCGGTTACAATGGAAAGTTCAAAATATTAAATTCATTTCACATTCTTGAATATCTCAAAAAAAATCGACGAACATGCCACTGGTATCAAACATGGAAATGAATGTACATCAAACAATTAATCATGTGGCACTCTCTATTTGAATGATAGTATTTCTTCCATGAGATAAAAATTTTATCAACCAAGTTTCTTTTAATCGCAAAGCATCACCCTGAGCCATAGCTGTGACTAAAACGTAAAATGACAAGCGATCCATCATGCAGGACGTCAAAGCTACAAACGCTAAATTCATCTTTGTGTGTATGTGTTGGGGGGGGGGGGTTGTTTACAATAAGCACAAAGGCAGCCGACGCTGCCACGAGACATCAGTACATGTCTCTAAACTGCGTGTATTATGTAGTCAGTTTGCCCGGTTGTCTTAAGTAAACACAAAAACACATGCAATTCTCGTTCGAGATCAACCAATTTTGCTATGGTGTATAAATATCCATAACAGTTCCTCTGGATCCAGACGGGAAAGAAACCTAAGATTTTGCCACACGGTGTGAAGGAGTAGTTCATAGCCACTGCAGTAGCTGCATGGGCATCTGCTCGCGTGTGTTTAAAATAATCTGGTCCAGAGACGTCTTTCTTCATGGGCCTACCCGGCCAGTGCCTGACAAGGCTGTCTGATAGTAGGACTCCCAAAAGTAGATATTGTAAAGCCCCTAGATAGACTAGCGATCGTGCAAAGAAGTATTTGTTTTGAAGAGCCACTTAACCGGAAAATATGTATTTCATTCTGTTTTTCAATGATCATAATAAGAAATTAAGGTTTGTCCAACTCCTTGGTCCCTCTGTGAACAAGATATGCTCCTGAATGATCAGATCTTTTATGGATACCCTATGTATAGATATACACTCAGTGATTACTGAATTATGACCACCTACCTAATACCATGTTGGACCACTGTTCGCATGGATAACAGCAGCTGTTCGCTTAGACACTGACTATATTAGATGTCTGAAGACGTCCGTAGGGATCTGCAACCATGCTGCCTTTCCACAGAGCCGGAATAGATTACGGTTGTATGTCCATTCGCCTTACTTCCCGTTCCAAAACATCCCACAGACGTTCAATTGGATTGAGGTCAGTCAAGTTGGTTGATATCTTCACTGTGTTCCTCGAACCACTCGTGCACAGTGCGAGCCCGATGACACGGCAAATTACAGTCTTGGAAGACCCCGTTTCTGTCCGAGAAAAAAATGCAACTACATGGCAGGGTGCACATGATCTCCTAAGAGCTGCCGGTAGACTTCACCGTCTGCGCGCTTTAGCACAGTGGTATCGTCACCGTCCTCCATACACCGAGTGGAAAAGGCCCGGGTTCGAATTCCGTCGATGATGCGAGGAACTTTAATGGGATTTTTTTTCTCTCCATGGCTGAGTTAGTCAGTCTCAGGCGTAGATAGACAGGTTCCCTCCCCCCCCCAGAAACTGAGAGGTTTCGTCTAGAAAAACAGGTAAATCGACCAAAGAACACACGCAATTTACAGACACAGTACACATGGGTATATGTAAGAAATTACCGGGTGACCCTAATATAATAGTTTGGTTTTTGGTGCCTGTGTGTAATCGTGTATCGGGGCGGCTAGACCTAAGCCTATCTCCACCTTAGTTCTCTGTGATGGTGTAGAACATCTGCATAAGGGGCCTGAAAAAGTGTGTTTGGGTATTAGTGTAATTGGGTCTCAGTTTTTGAACCGTATGTATAGATCTTACAGGCCTGTGAATTAGAAGCAGAGTGAGTTTCATGTAACTGTGCGATATTGAAGGGAGATGAGGTGTTCTTTCCCCGCTGCTGGAAATAGTCATCGTAAATTGCAGGAATATTTGTCCATGGTGGATCAGGTGGTGTCATGTCTTGATATATATTGCCGATTTCTATGTTCCACGTTTGAGTCAGTTCTTTTAAGTCTAAGTGCAGCTGGTATTTTTTTTTTTTCATTTGGTTTACTGTTGTAAAATGACTCCCATTCGGTATTGTACAGACATCTCCAACTAGGGTGAGAGGGAGAACTGCGGAAGAGGCGCCTCCGTAGCCAGGTGGGCAGGAGCAGCAGTGCATAGCACATGCTTCTTGATTAGACCGGGGTTCCAGCCCGTGACCACCAAATACGGGGGATGCGAAAAGGTCAGGGAATGACCACCGCATATCCCCAGAGCAATATGGCCTTAGTTGCTAATGCTCCTAAAAACCAAATAACAAACAGAACTGCGGATTTTTGCGGCATACGTCAAAAGCAATGTTTTCCTCTGTAGATGTAAGGGAGGTTCGTGGACTTCAATGTAAAGGCTCTGAACTGGGGAGGTTCTGAAAGCCCCTAGAGAAACTCTCAAAGCACTGTGCTGGATGGTATTTAATCGCTCTAAAGTACTCTTCCTCGCAGAGTCATTCACGCAAGAACCGTAGTCCAAACGGGACCTGATAAGAGCTCTATAAAGATGGATAAGGGTATGTCGATTAGCGCCCCATGACATGGATGACACACAATTGGTTGTACGCATCAGGTATACTAATTCTTGCCAGAAAAACATTAATGTTCCATATTAAGCAACCAACGCTGCCTGCCTGGATAGTGGACACCATGCACGATGGATTCGTGGACTTCTATTCCTTGACACACACACACACACACACACACACACACACACACACACACACACACACGTCCGTTGGCATGTTACACTAGGTATTTGGACTCTTCCGACCAGCACACTAGTTTCTAGTCCTCCAATATCCAGCCAGTGTGTTGTTAACACCCCAGCATTCACCGTCGACGATGATCAGTGGTGAGCAGAGGGGGGAGGGGGGGCTCTTGGATCGTCTGAAATGAAACCCCCATACGTCTGAGTGTGCGGTGCATCGCCATTTGGGATATTGTTCTTGGATTCCCATATTGTATTGCGATGTCGACTGTTGCACAGTGACTCGCCGTTGTGCCCGTACAACACGCTGCACCTTTCGATTAACACGAACATGCACCTTGGGTAATCTTTTGCAGTTCTGTCGGCGGGAGATAGTTTGACCCATTCGATGCCATTATTTTTTTTGTACACCTTAACCACAGTAGACTGAGCCGTGAGCAACCTACAAGACATGCTGTTTCCGATACAGAAGCAGCCGACGCACGAGCTCCCACAACCATGCCGTTTTGAAACTCTCGTGATATCTTTACTACGCCCCATAACTGCTCAGACGCAAATTACCACTGCTCTAGCCTAGGAAGCCGTTTGGCATTTTATACTGCGAGCTATGCGGCATAGTCCATTACCAATGGGGTGGTCAAAATTCAGTGATCACTGAGTGTAAGTTTTAATGTCTATTATTATAATTATTAGAAATAATAATAATTCGTTGGAAATTTAAAAAAAAATGGATACAAGTAGAGTGTTCTTTACGAATGAAATTACAAATATTAATTACAAAAGAGAGGGCCTCCAAAGATTTCGAGTGCCGCAGGAATAAAGACAGCCCTCATCTGACTACCAGTCAACTTTTGCGTGGTCATCTTTTTGGTGTCACTTCCTACAATTTTTGATGGGTTGAGATCAGAACTGTCAGCAGGAAATTTTAAACGAAGCATTAAAAAGTGTTTGAAATAATAATAGAACCAGAATAAAATTTTGCATAATACTGGTAGAAAATGATGGCATGTCGAAACGCGCAGTTCAATCACCTGATGGAAGTAATCCATAAGAGGGGTCGGATGAAGTGAATGATTACTTCGGCAACGATGTATAGGAGTACCATTTACGGACCATTCTCAGCACTGGAGACACTTAAGGAAGCATCCTCGTCCGGATGCCATTCAAGCTAGCGCTGGCTCCTACTCAGTATTCTTTTGGTAGAGATGTACTCTCCTAAATTCTCAGTCCAGCGTTTCCTAAAGTGTGGTCCGAGGCCGGTACTGGTCCTGAGAAAAAAAAAATGGTCCTTAGAGAAAAATACAAATAATCGTGTTATCCTGTTATTATATTACCAGGGACGCGGCAAGTCACGACATAAAACGAGTTTCTCCTCTGGTTTTCGTCAAAAACAAGTATATAGTAGACCGAATATTCGAAGATAAAACTGTCTTCTTTTGCTACTGACATAAATTTGCTGTGTGATGTTAAACAACATTATCCTTCACATTAATTTTCTTCTTAGTTATTCAAAAGCTATAAAGTGCGCAAATTATAAATGATTTATTGTCATAAGTTTAAATGAAGATTAAGAATGAGTGAAAAATTTATTATATTACGAAATCAAAGAAAGAAAAGAAACACATGCGTAAGTATTATTGCAAATGATCAAATTAAAATTAAAGACTTACCACGTGAACATATTGCTGAAGTTACATCAAGATTTTTGTTCGCTAGGAACCATTACTAATGGACTCATTCGAGTGGTCAGGACGAGGGTGCATAAGTACACGTGCTTCGATCGGCTTAGTCAAATTGCCATGATTGTTAAATACGGTGCTGTACCTTGTATTTTTTCCCTCTCTCTCTCTCTCTCGTCCAACTCCACGGTCAGTGGAGTTCAAGAGAACCCTTTATTTTCCTACCCTTTATTTTTCGCTCAGCTTTAATGTAGGTGTTTTTTTCTAACAAAATTTGACTAGGATTCGCTGATATTAACACAAAGGTACAAAAAATTGTAGACTACTGTATATACAGTACTGGGATTGAATATTTTTTTTTATAGTTAAGTTGAGTATCCATCGTTTTAATCCATTAAAAGCAAATATTTGATTTTGAGTGATGGCATGTGTCAATTCAGAGGCTCCAGGATGATTAGAAAAACCTTGACATTCATTGCATGGTGTAACATCAGTTTCTTCTATGTACAGATCCCTGATTTAAATTATCAAAAATACAGAATATAAGACTGTAGCGAAACCGATTTGTAAGTTGGATTCTATTTTCAAATTTCAACCTTTCCATAGATCGGCTGATTCTTTTGATAATGAACTGTTACATCAGTTTCTTCTAATCATCCTGGAGCCTCTGAATTGTCACATTATGCTATCACTCAAAATCATGTATTTTCTTCTGATGATGTAAAAATGGTGGATATTCAACTTCACCTATACAAAATTATTTGAACCCATTAAAATGTAAATTATGACGCTTTCGCTGGAATCGTCCAGTTAGACCCTCCGACTTTACTGATTATTATATTGGAAACTCTCTAATTGCAATTACTGATACATTCAAGGACTTAGGTGTCCTATTTCGATCTGACATTCATCCTTCTTCCCATGTTGATCATATCATATCTCAAACTTCCAAACTTCTTGGATTAATTAAGCGTTCTTCCTCGAATTGCAAGAGTGACAAAGTTATAATTCATCTCTAGAAGCAGCTTATACTTCCCATTTTTGATTATTATGATATTATTTGGTCTCCATAACAGGAATATCTTTCTCAGAGACTTGAGAGAATTCAAATTAAATTCATTAAATTCTTATGCAATCGAAATCGCCGTCGAAGTTATGGAGCTCTTTGTGGTCGCTTCAGAATCGTTCGGGTTCACACCAGACGACAATTCCATGGGTCTCTTTTTGTCTACAGTATCATAAACTCTATTATCGATTCTCCATCTCTTCTTGAACAGATACCTTTCAGTATATCCCGCTTGAATTCTCGTTATAAAACTAATTTCTCACTGCCTGTCCCACTTGCTTGGAAGTCCTCTGTTCCGTTTCCTTCAGGTATTAGATAATCCCAATATTGATTTTACACTTAAACCGTTTATGTAAAAGAAAGTGCTCTTTATTCCAGGACAACCACAAAACAGACTACGAGAATATTAACGTGTTTTGTGATATCATGTGGATTTAAACATGTGGCACCACTCTGCTAAAGCTTGAGTAGTCTTCAATATCTGGTTGTAGAAGATCGTTTTCTAACAGTCAAGATTCACTTTCAACTGATAGATTTTTTCATGAAAAAAATGGGATATAAACCTTCATATAACAGATCAGAAAACGTTTACCATGGGACAGCCATGGAACATAAGCGTCTTTCTCACTTCTCCAAATGTTAGCACTTTATTCGCTAGCCCATTCAAATGAAACGTGTACTCATCGCTCAAGATGAAACCTTCTTTAATGCGCATCTACGTCAAAATGCTTAAACAAAAACTGACGTTTCTCAGTTCCACTCTCCTCTATTTCAATTCTCCATCTTCTTGATGAATAATTTCATATACTGATTTTCTAGGACGTAGACCCAAAACTATCCTCACAGTTTCATCACTTGCTCGTACACAAAATACTTCGATAGTTAAGACTAGCAATTAGTAGTCTTAACTGTCAAATAATAACAGCGGCTTAAATATCTCCTAGGGGTTGAACATTGGTTCCTCCGTTGGCTCAGCCGCTCCATACGAAAGCCCTTTATTATTTCAAAAATGCATCCTCTACACTTTTACATTTTACAGGTTCGACTCCCCGAAAGATTCAACTCATAAAGACTAATATCCTCCACTAGCGAAGCGCATAACGCATAGGATGGAGGTTTTCCATGGTGGAAACCCTCACTCCGCTCTGCATAGATTCCTATGAAGTAGAAAATCTCTCACCTTCCTAGTTGCAACCCGTTTGAAGTCCTTTCAGTAGCTGTTCCCATACAACTTGCTCTTTCAATCAACTTCCGGTCGATTTTGAAAAAAATGTGTGGAGAAACCTACCAGAAAACTCTATCACGCCCACCTCATGTTCAGCAAGCATGATGTGAATTTGGACACCAGTCATGGAGTCTACGTAAAAATGGTGTGATTCAACTCCGCAAGGGTGATGCTCAAGAACCTGCCCATAGGTATTGTTGATATGCATCCTCATATATGTTTTTAAATAACCTTTCGTTTTAAAGTTATGGAGAGCTCGTTCTCTCAATTTGCTTTTTTTTTTTTTCTTTTTTACATAATCAAACCACTCATTCTGCGATCTGGGGGAGAAGTGTGCACATCTACTTGATCTAAGGCAATTATTTTGCATGAAACAATGGGACTACGCTTAAGATTCACTATTGAACGGGTCAGTGCCTTTGCACCATATTTTGTTGGTAGTGAACTGTCCAAGTTGATAATTGGCATCGTTTTAATTGTATTTCATATTGTGAATCAACCTTCACAACGAATTGCCGGGGTATTGCACTGCTTTGAATAAGTAACGCTTTACCAGTGGAGAAAACTACTGTTACTTATTTTCAGATGGGCAGCACTACCCAGACGGCACCGTTTCGAAGCTTGTGGCTTACTCATCGGTAGGTGGACAGGTACTGTTTGTTTATTATTTGGTTTTTAGGAGCATTAGGAACCAAGGCCATATTGCTCCGGGGATATGCGGTGGTCATTCCCTGACCTTTCCGCATCCTCCGTATTTGGTAGTCACGGGCTCGAGCCCCCGTCTAATCAAGAAGCGTGTGCTACGCACTGCTGCTCCTGTGGGCAGGTACCCTGTTGTTGCAATAATGACAACCCAGTTATGAAGTATAAGTCCACAATATGAGAGATGCCTGATGGTGTGTAATAGTAGAAACTAAGGCAATTATTTTGCATGAACTAATGAGACTACACTTAAGATTCACTATTGAACGGGTCAATGCCTTTTCACCATGTTTTGTTCGTAGTGAACTACGAACAAAACATGGAGAAAAAAAACTAAGGCTATATTTTCTATTTTTTGCTACCCTCGCCTGAGACCGACTAACTCAGTTACGTTGTGAAAAAGGCCCGTAAAAATTCCTCAAGAAACCGATGGAACTCGAACTCAGGTCTTTTCCACCGGTGTGGGGAGGAGGGCGGAAAGCGATAACAACAACCTCACGATGGACATGATTATGGATATTCGTATGGTGAGAGCATCGTTACACACAGTAACAGCGTACAGCCATGTATCGAGGCAGAGCGTGCGAGGTTTTCAAGCAGTGGCTGCTATGTGATAATGCCGGCAACAGGAATAGTAAGTTTGGCTTGAAGAAGATACCTGAAGAGAGGGACTGCAGATATGTGGTCCGACATGTATGCAAATATTGACGACAATATTTCAGACAATCACGAAATCTTCAACATCGGTCGGCAGGAACCATTTATACAGTACAGCATGCAGGAAACTCAGTACAATGGACCTACGCATCCATACAGTAATTCCATCGTGTGTACGTGTAAATGGACCAGGCAAATCACAGGTTACATCGCTGAGCACTGAGAAACATGGGGTGTGGCCACACTAATAGATGAATCCTGAATCCTGCCCTTTGTGCAAGCCGGTGGTGGCGATGTTGACGTTGGAGTGGGGTATTTTCGTGGTATGGCATGGGTTTTCTCTCTCTCTCTCTTTATTCTGGAGTACCTCGTCACCTAGCCGTACATATATTCGAACATTCTTGTGGTTTAGATTCATCCGATAATGCTGACATCGTGCCGGACAGCAACAGACTTTCCTTAGGCAATGCAACACATGGAGTTGGCACGATATGTTTCAGCGTTGCAGAACTGAATTTATTTGCAAAAGGCACTAAAATTATTGTAAAGATATTGCTATGAATTTCGTATACAGCTGAAGGCCTTTTTGAGCCTTGGTTCTTTAATAAAATTTCATAATTATGTATGCGTGTACTTCTTTACTACTTTAATTAAACACACCCTTAGAACAGTGCTCCCAGGAGACCGCTTGGGTCGACTGCAGTTTAAGTATGCCCGTTTTCGAATTCTACAGAAATGGTATGTAGAGCACTCCAACGATATTCAGCATCTGCCATGGCCTGCACAGTAGTCGGAAACAAATTCCATCGAGAATCTGTGGGATCATCTGGAACGATGCATCCGAATGGGGCCCTCGGTCTGATGGATCTAAAGGTCATAACAGTAATGGAATATGATCGCCAGGAACACCATGCATACCTAGTCCAATCCATACTAGCAGTATTGCCACTGTCATCGCCAACAAAGATGGACCTATGTACTACTAATATCGTCTTAATATTTTAGTAGGGTGGTGTATATAAAGAGGAGAGTTTGTCTGTCTCTGCATTCGGACCTCCAAAGGAGCCAATTTTTCATGGCTTCACCTCCAACCAGGGTAAAGTTATGCATGTGAAATATAGAAATTTCTGGTGTAGTTCAGTTAGTAGCATATAGTTGGGATCCGTGACGGTTTGTTGGGGGAAGGGAGTCTGCAAATTTCTAAAGTATATTTTTTACTGAAAATATTCCAGCAATTAAAAACGTGATTCATATGAAATCCAATCTAAGCTGTTTAAAACATTTAATTGAAAAGAATTAAATGTTAACCAATTTAAAGATTGAAAAAAAAAAAGAAGAAATATATCGAAATACTTAGTTTGATCCGTAACAATGAGAAAATAATAACAGGCTTATTCATGTTTTCTGAAAACTTGAAGCTAACTCCTTGCCTCCTGTTGAGAAGAAATACTTCTTCGCGATAGGAGCAACTCTCCTCCGGTGGTCATGCGCACGCATTAGCATGAGAAAAGACTTGTTTATCCAGACTTCTGCATGCGTCCAAATACCGTTCTGAGAATGGCACTTAGGAGAATTTTCTCTAAACATTTTCAAAAGTTACAGTACTTGGGTGCTTATTCTAGAATGTTCTAATATTATTATTATTATTTTTAGTAATGTGAAGAGTTATAGCTCAAGGGCTTTTAGTTTTCAAGCTTACAATAACAATTATTTATAGGAACTTCTTTGAGGATAACTTACCTCTTTATTTTGCTTGTATTTAAATTTCCATGTGGCGAAGTTTAAAATTAAAAGAAGACAAGTTAAACAAGTTAGTTAATGTACGCAGTATGTCACATGTCAGGTGTTAACAAATAGTAATAATTCTTGATTTATAACGAAAAAGAAACGACTTATGCGCAAACTGCGCATCCACCCACATTGTTCATTCTGTTCTCCAACCAGCGCACGGCAGCAGATATAATTTCCGGATTTCTATCGGTCCGATTTTAATCAAATTTGGGAAGGCTCGACAAATGGAGCCTTCTCAAAGTTTTGGGAAGGTTCGAGTTCCAAAATTAATTCTAAAAGAGCGAAATATACACTTTTATGAAAATGCATCTATTAGGAGCAGAGTTATTACATGCGGACGGACGGACATGGTGAAGACAAAAGGCGCATTATTAGGCGTGTTAGCATGTATGCATAATACGCCTACTGTCTTCCTCATGTCCGTCAGCCTATTCGAATGTAATAACTCAACTCTCACTGTATGGATTTTCATGAAATTTTATATTTGGACTTTTAGAAAGGTTTCCCACGCTACCTCATATTTCATTAAAATCAGACAATTATTATTTCTCTGTCCGTCCGCATGTAATAACTCGACTCCTAGTGGAATGATTTTCATGAAATTTTATATTTCGTTCTTTTAAAAATTCGCCAACCCTTCGCAATTTTTATTAAAATCGGACCAATAGAAATCCTGCAATTGGTATTTATTATTTTTTTTTTCATGCATATTAAACACAAGAATATTTTCTTTTCAGAGAATTTTACCTTTGTAAATATATATGCCGATAGAAATCGGGCAATTATGTCTGCTACTGTGCGCTGGTTGGAGAACAGAATGAACAATGTAGCGGATGCGCAGAAACGCAATGTTCTCGGTTCGCGCACAAAAACAGTTAATTGAAGCTAGAACAAGCGAATATTGTGCATATTTTTTTGGTTTTAGCTTGTATTAAACAATTAATGAGTACTAAGTATTATTTTGATTACGAAAATAATAAAATATTAATTTTTTATTATTATAAAATGAGTATTTTTATTACTATAAAAATTAGTTATTATAAATGTGATATAAATATAAATGAGAATTATTTCCTTCTTTAAGAAGTGATTTTCATTTTTTTGCATAATAAATAAAGATTAAATGTTTTCCTAAAAAGGCAAATGGGTTCTATATTAATTTAATCCTAAGACTACTGACCCCAAACAGCGGGGTCACAGTACCATTCTTGTTAGTAGACGGCCGGCCCAATTAGACTGAAGTAAGAAACTAGTACCGATATTGAATCTTAATAAAGGGAAAATATTATAAGAAGCGTATTAGAAACAACAGCAAAAAAGAAAAAAAAAAAAAGGTTATAGAGATGCACTATTATGATGCCAGTTGCTATTTTGGAATCTTAAAATAAAATCACTTTCAGCACTGACCTATCAAGCTGTTAGTGTGGTGTTATCATTTGCTGATTAAACTATCGACAGTTGGAGAAAGAGCAGAGGCATGCATGGAACTATATAAACATCCTACTTTGAAGTATCTTATGGGAAGAAAGGAGAAAAATATTACGCTTTTGAAACATCAATCTCTCATCCTCGACATATATAACATACGGATTACATCAGTGACATAACTGCTTTGCTGTGACATAAACAAATACAAATTACATCACAGGCGTCCTAGAATGTAACCATAAAAGGCAAATTCGAGAATTTCCATTTCGAAAGAATAAATCGCCCCCTCCCCCCTAGTGAAATTTCAAACATTAATATATACATGCTTGGAAATTTAAAAATAAATAAATAAAAAGCAGCACGAAAGCTTGAACAATGCTTTAATAAGATTCTCACCGCTGCTCAAATGTAAGTTGGAGATATCTGATAGACTACAAATTATATTAATTTTTATCGTTATAAACACTCTACCCCCCTCGCCCTTATTAGCAATATACCAGCCAATTTAAAGCACAATTTCTTATTTTTCAGTTGAAAAATCTAAGGACGTTTTCCTATATTGAATAAAATAAATAGAATGCAGAAAAAAGTCAGATTTCAAATAAAAACGGTGGGCCTTGTGTTTTAACTGAAAAAAAAAAAAAAAAAAAAAAAAAAAAAGGGTAACGAAGATTTTTTTTTAAATAAAATATTTTAAAAAAGGGGGTTGGGCTAAAATAAGTGTCGAGGCGTCTGTAGTGTCTATAAATTGAAAGTTTTTAGGAGAAGAAAACTATCCAACCCTCATCTGAGATCCTAGATAGAAAAAAAAATTTCTAAAACTAAAAGGCAAGCTGATAAAAATATGATAGTACTGGAAGTATATATAAAAATTGTATAAATGTAAAAGTTAACGAAATATGAAGGATAATTTGAACATGACAGATTTGGTGTGCTGCGAGATTATGACTTATATTTTAGTGTTCCACCACGTGAAAAAGGTGGAACAGCATAAAGAGAATACTGTTAGCAAGGAGTTCATTTAAAATTTATGTTCAATGTAATGGAATTCATCTTGGAAACAAACCAAAAGATTTTTGAAGCGTAAACAATAACAATGGCTTCATTGAATCGTTTGCTCCATCCACAAAAATGGACAATTTACTCACCGCTAATGACTGCCAGCAGGATGACTGTCCGGCAAAACACGCAACGCTTCATCTTTCTATCTTCTGCCCACTGATTTTCAGATGTATCGGAAATTCTGAAACACAGGAGGAGGAAGTTCACGACCGACTCGCCGTTACTATAGCGACAGTAAATTCCCAGTCTCTTGCCGCTGCCAACAAAGAGTCGTTTCTACGTACGAGCTAGCATTGCCTCCATTGATTTCAGAAGTCTACGGAAGTGGCCACGTGACTTAACATGCATTAAGGTGGTCGTCCCCGCAAGCACGCGGAGCGCCGAATGTCATTCGCGAAATGCTTACTTGACAGCTGCTAACGTTGCTGAATCACTAGCAAGTTCTGGCATGAACCGCCGAATATATAGCGTTCCAACATACCGTAAGTAGCCCTCGTGCGGACTTAGGGGAAACTTCCCAAACGTACCTGATTGGTTGATGGATTTCAGCGCTCTCAATGACTGGAATGAAGCAAAGTGTGGTCGCTACTGCAAAAAACTGCTGTACTTATGAGGATGCTCATGTCTCTGTCGTATTTCAAGGTCAGTTCTCGGGGAGAGGAAAGCAGAGGATGGACAAAGGAGTACTATAGGCGGTTACGCTTCTAGAGATGTTTGAAATAATGGCTGTGAATTATTTATTCATAATATAGACCGATATCATTTTTATTTTTTATTCAGAATGTGTAATAAAGTGTGATGTTTAAGATTCAATCAGTTGGTGCACTTCAACTGGTGAAGGGAACTCGGAAATTTTTTTCAATGTGTAATTCCTTTTGTAACTTCTTTTGATATTGTGTGCATATGTTTCAAAATCATTCAATACAAAAGAACACTACAAAAATCATTTTGGTAAAATTAAATGTTATTTATATGTGAACAGTTGTGACCAGGTTTACAAGAGGATCATGGCGACCAGACAATTACGAATATCATCAAACTAAATGGGATGTAGACGGGACACTTCCGAAAAAGGAAACAAAAAAGATGTCAAAAAAGAATATGTTTGGCGCCACTGTGACTTGCTGTGGGAAGCACTGCTGCTAAACGGGAAGGTTAGAAATCAGGAAGTTACCACACTGTTTTTGGACAGGGGATTGATCGATGTGACGTCAATACCTCGACAACAACAATATGAGTTATTGCAGTGAATTACTCTGATTTTTTTGCCATGACTGGGAAAAATATACAAAAGTGAGTGCGGAAGACTTGCTCGCACCGCAAACAGTTTTATCCGGGCATCGAAACGGAAAACTAGCTTTGTAGAGAAAGTTGCAAAGACGGTAGGCAGGCCACGAAGACAGCAGTTGTGTTCAGTTACTTGATTGACTGGTATGTTAACCTATTCTCGATCACGTGGGGAAGGGGGAATAGTTGATGGTGTCTCCTGCAGAAGGTAATGACTGGATATTATACAAAGTGGGTCTCCAATCACGCCACTGTTAACGGAAAAACAGTGAAACAGCAATAAAGATCATATTGCCAATATTGGACATCAATCTTTAATTGGAATATCTAGAAAATTTTATCAAATTATCAGTAAATTTTAGAGTATTTCTAAAACATGCTTGTTTTAAACGTAAGATTAAATAGACCTACATTATGTCCAAGAAGAATAAATGCCCTTTCACGTTGGAAGTTTGTGACCTCGGAAATAAGGTGCAAGGTTCGTTTGTAAGGTAGCTTCTCACAGGAGTATTCAAAGCACTGAATTTAGTATTGGCTGTAATTTTACAAAACAGAATAGATGGAAAAAAAGTAAAGTAAAACCGACTGTACGAATATAGAGTATGAAGTAAGTTTACTTCAGCATCCAGATTTCCAGTGAATTTTTAATTTAAGCTGGAAAATAAGTGTTTAAACTGGATATTGCATATTCTGTTATTCTTGGATTTCAGATTTAGGGTACTCTGCCTACCATCGGCAATAAGTTGCTTGGTTGCTGTTAGAAACACGACGTAAACAAGTGTAAGATCGCAGAGGTGATCTGCTTGAAGTGGGGAAAGGGGAGGGATCTATGAGCATGTCTAACCGGCGCCAACACGCTTCATGTGGCGGCTCCAGTACAGATGAAGACTAGCTACCTGTGGGTTGGTGCCTCGGGACTACCCGTTTCTGTTCAACCATCTGATCAAACCTTGTGTTGTGTATTTACTACCTGACGGTCAATGAACCGACATAAGTAGCAAAAGATTACGAGCACAGTTATGGTTGCAGGAAAACAGAAAAATATAGAGAGTAATTTACTAGAACAGGATAAGACTGGGCACTGTTGAGCATTCACAAGTGTGGGTAACTTAGGTCATCCTTGTTAAACAAGTATGTAATCATTAACAACAGGATCCTTCCCAACAGCATAAGAGAAATGGCTTTGATATGTATGCGTCAGATAACCGAAATTTCAAATTCATAGAGAACGTTCCTCACGAAAAACTGAATGATATTGATGACATACTTGAAAAACACAAACTTAAAAGCATAATAAGCAAGCTTTTTTAAGATTTTACATTTAACACAATGAATATCAGTTCAAATCGCCTTAATGTTTTTGATATTATCAGCAGTCAACTCTGAATGCATATGCACACCGAACAGGGGCAGCTTTTAGACGGGATTATCAACGGGAACGTGTGTTATTGCTGTCACTTGTCAAATTCGTCAAAACACAGCGTTGCGGGTGGGCTGCTACCACTGACCGATATGCCATTCTAACAATACCAAATTCAGGGCTTAGATTAGGCAGACAGTTAAGAGTCCATTTAAAGACACACCTGACTATTAGGAGGGAAAATGCTTATAGGAGATATTTAATTAACACTGAATCATGATACGGGGAAGGGAACGTATTTCTGAAGTTTTACTCTATATATTTATGGCAATTAGGGAAAGAACTTAATTGGAATCTAGGTTAGCTACATTTAAGTAATGGAACTCCCCCCCCAATTACACAAAATGGTGACATTTCAAGACATCCGTATAATGCACTAGCACCAGTGTTAACTGTACATGAAGGCTGATGTGATTTCCTGAACTTAAGACAGTCCTGAGTGATAAATGGTGTGGTATTTCCACTAAGGTTTGTCATAAATTGACAGAAATACACCACACAGGATTCCTGTTACAATTCTGTTCCATTTAAAGTCACCTTGCATTGATTGCTACAGCAACCAATGTAATGCATTCTTGTCTGTTTTTTTTTTTTTTTTTTTCTTCTTTTAGAAAAGCGGAAATGACTTTCAAAGTTTAGAATATTTTGTAAGATTGCAGAGGGCGTAGATTATTTCATTTAAGAACAAATGAAATAATGTGAAAATGTTCTCAATCTGTTACAAAATTGTACGTCACGACACCTATTCCTAATCAAAGGAGAGAAAGGAAAAATTGGCTTTATTCCATATATGGTAATGAAATATCTACTGATAAAACAAATGGGGATAACGTATCTGAAAAAATAATTAGAAAAAATTAAAAATTGCATTCCAAAGAAAACAATTTTTTCGACTCTCTTTATTAAAGGAGAGTAAAAACCGAAACTAGGCGAGGGAAAGGAAAAAACATCCTTTCAACCAATGAAATGACGCTTTCAAAGGAGCAGCCTATTGCAACGGAGATGCACCAGCTACCGAAAGTACTGCTACAATTATGCATTAAGTTGTAAAAACATCCAGGGTTCCAAAAAACTTCTTTCTAGGGTATGCAGTTGTATATCTGTGTTAAGTACTTATTGTAGCCTAGTATGTGCAACAAAAGATGAGGGATGTTCCACTTATACGGCTGTTTTCCTATTAGAATGATTAGAAAGGCGTAGGAAGTTGACCCAAGTACACCAAGACACGTATACGTGCTAGAGGAGGAAGTACTGTTCTTGATATTCCACTTACGTCACAGTGTGTATTAATAATGTGCGTGTGTAAATCCAAAGGAAGAAAAAAAAAAATGAAAAAAACAAGTAAAAATAAATAAATAAATAAATAATAAATATAATTAGAGTTATGCAAGGCTTGTGATAAACAACTAACGGGACTGCTGATAGAGTGATGGTAAATCGAGGAAGTGAAGTCTCTTGCCAGCTGGCATTCTGTTTACTAGAGTACATTGAATCCTTGATGAGATGCTTTTTTGTCAGCACTGCACCATGCGGCCGTTTCCTTACGGTTCTAGATATAATCAATAACTTCCCCCCCCCCCCCTTTACTATGTGGGTAGAGAGAAGAACGCTTTTTACGTCATCGAAGACGTTCCATTCACGTCATTCTAACGTAGATTGGAACTGGATATGTACAGAAGCCTTAAACAGAAATTTTCAACTGAATCCGGTTCCACTCGAAAAGAGGAGTCTAACATTACTTTATATCTGTGCTGATTTTTTTCCCCTAGGTTTAATGATCGATGCTCATCTACGTCAAAGATTCCTGACCTACGGTTCACGTGCCGGATATGATCCTCGTAAGTTTATCAACCCATGACTAAAGCGGAGTTATTTAAAATGGGTGTGATACCGTCTTGAACGTTTGCCCTGTTCCCAGGGTCCAACGAGGAATTTTTGGTTTGCGGTACAACCCCACCTACGTCCCTTTCCCGCCTCGTCGAAAGAATATCAGTAAAGAGTGTAAATACTTAATATCATTCGTCTTACTTAAATTAATCAGATTTTCTGTAGTCTAAATGGGATACCTCTTAATGTAATTGCCATCCCTATAACGCGACTATGTTATAAGAACGTTTGTGTTTTGAAAGTTTTTAAAATAATTACTGAATTTTTTAAAATTAATTGGTACAATATGCGTTTCACAAGTATGCGTTGTTCATATTCCAAACATAAAAAAAAAAAAAAAAAAAAGCGGCTTCAGGCAAAAAAAAAAAAAAATCCCTGGTAGTGCCTGCTGAACTCTAGCAAAAGTTACTTTTATTTATTTACATAATTCTCAGATTATAAATAAATATATACACAGGCATTCAGACCCTCAACTTTTAAGGGTGAGTGCCCATAAATACAAAAGGCACTCAGATCATCAAGTTTGGCGAGAAAGCTTATATTAAAAAATATATAAAATTATGATAAATGAAACAGTAAAAAGTAATTTTTTTATACACATATGGGTTAAGTGTATAATCAATGTGTTAGTCGACTTGCTAGTCATCTATTCCATTTCCTGAGGGAAACGGAATAGATGACTAGCAAGTTGAGTACGTACAGGCAGTGAGATAAGTTTTGTGAAACATCCTGGCCTCTAAACAGAAGCGAATCCTAAACAGATAAGCTAGTAAGGCTATTCCCTCCTTCCCCAAGATCTCAAAAATAATTAATTAAAATTCGATTTATAGATTTTTGATAAACTGAGCAATCATCATATACTGACGAAATAAAAGAACAGTAACGCTAGTTTAAGTACAGTATGGTACAATTCCAAAAGTTACCACAACGTCAATTTGATTTGTCAATACATTGATAGGTGTCTCACTCCTATACCTTTATATGCATCTGAAATCTGGTCCTCAGCACCTGCCTCTCTGCATAACAGATTCCTGACGATGGAATACTAGATTCTGATGTGGTTGAACCTTCTGGGAGGGAACCCGTTCCATCTCGAAATCTATTCTTCTAGTCAGGCATGACCCCCTGGAAACTCACTGTTCTCAAAAAAAAAATCTGTCCACATTCTCTAAGCTGCTAGCCCGTCAGATTGATGCCCCATCGATAGAGGATATTATCTCACTCCCAAAAGCAAGCAATAGAAACCACCAGAGCGGTAAACGTCCATTTAGGATGAAGCTCACTACCCTGGACTCCTTAAAAGTAATGTTCCCGTGTAACATGATCCAACGCTTCAACACCTTCTCCATAGATCCAAATAAGTTTGGAAAAAATAGAATATACAGAAGCCAAATTATGGACGAAATCTGGACCAAATCACCAGAACTACTATAAAATCTGAACTTTATTTATATCAGAAATGTAAATAATTTAATGTAAAAATATATTGTAAAAGCTAAACAAATTGTAATGACAATTACAAAATGAAATGAAATGTAGGTCAAGACGTATATATAATTACAATGTGAATTTAATATCAATTTTATTTTAAAGTTAATCGTTACTGCTATTAAGCAAATATAATTTTCTAAACAATGTCATTATTTTAAATATCGAAAATTTGTATAAAATTTTTTGTATGCTGTTTATAAAATATATACTGTATATTTGTACACCCTCCTAGCCCACTGGCTGTTCAAGGGGTGAACCTAAGGTGAATAAATAGCTTTGATAGTTTACCTGGTTAATAACAACTGCTTAAGTACATCCGCCAATGTGTGGTAGTCGATTACAATTTTCCTTTTCTAAATAAAAATGATTAATAACATTACTGATGTCAATATTTCTTGCAAGGTGGCTTTCTATTGATAACATTGATATGTGACGATCTTCGTTTACCATATTGGCCTCCTGCTGTTTTGTATTCTGCATTCTGTTTCAGCAACAGGTACTGGTGATGTGCAGAATACCCTGGGCGCTATACAAAATTTCCCTAAAACTCATTGTAATTTTTTCTTTTAAATTTCATTCAGAAGTCGGTGATGGCAGTTTAGCGTCCTTTTCGAATTTGTAACGAAATCTTCCTCAGATGAAGTATTTCAGCAACAAACTTTGCAGTCAAATCAACGGGATATTTTTTAACGAGGAGCTGGAACTTTTCAAGCTCATCCGGGAATTTCTTTAAAGAAACAAAGCCAGGGCTGAAGATGTTGCTTATGTCGTTGGCTATTGAGAACTTGTGTTCCACTTTACTTATGCATAAAGTAGTCCAAGGTAGACTAAAATACATTAATTCTAAACAGCGATTCACTTTCTGATTAAGATTGGCAGTATTATTACGTTCAATTCTTCAGAGGCAGCTTCATTCCAAAGTCGTTTTCTCTTTTATTATTTTTTCTGGTAACTGTTTGACTTTCAATGGTTTCAGCATAAATACGTACGTCTGACAAAACAGTAGAATTCTCTCTCTCTTTTAACTGGCTTAACCGAGTAATGTTGATCTTAAGCTGATGAGAACAGATTCAGCTTCTAGAGCTATACCTCTACACTGTATAATTTTATTTAAAAATTTTAATTCATTAATTTTATTCAAAATCCTTGACTTCTGCAATCATTTAATCGAATCATTTGAAAACCGAACCGCAACATTAGCATATCAGCAATTTCTTTGCGAGAATTTTTTGGGGAAGTCTGTGAACTCCAGAAACCTTTCATGAATTTTATATTTATAGGTATTTTGATTCTGCACAACATATATCAATATTAAAACATGCTACTCGGTTCTCAGTGTTGGGAGTGAACGGACCCCCCATTTTTGATTTGGGGTCATATCCATTAGGGGGGGGGGGACCAGGTGCAAATTACCCCGCTGCATCCCACTCCTAAGGACTGGCCCTGCTGCTGAATGCGAGTTGCATCAGGAGTTGACTCTGTTACAACAGAGTAATAATAAATGGCCGTTCTTCAAAGAACAGTCTTCCTCTTCATTCTCTCAGTATATAACGCAATGAACTCAGCTTGACTTTCACATCTCCAGTAGAATTAGTAAGACATACTTCATCTCTGTTTTAAGTTTTTGGCCTTCTCTAGATTCTTCATGTAGACTACAAGTAGAATTACTTATACTGCTCAATTAAATCTGCTTGTTTTCACTATCATTGCCTTCGGGATGGGATGGGATTTGGGATGGTATGAGATAAAGGATGAAACAAATTATTCGGTAATACTGACTGCTTAAAAAAAAAAAAAAAAAACTTTGTTATGTCTTATTGTTTCATTATTCAGTCCTCCTTTTGTTCCTTACTCTTTTGGTTACTTGATTTATGTTCGTAGGTTGCATTCCCAGACATTTTCAACACCCACTGAACTAAAAGCTGAGCAATAAAGATTTAAATCATAATAAATACACTACTACATTATAATAAGCCGAATGTAAAAAAAAAAAAAACTAGTAATAAATAACATTTACTGCCACATTTCAGTACATTGACTGAGCAAATTCAATCACAAAATGACAGAGTTCTGAAAGCAAGATGGTCACGAACATGGCAGTAATAGTACTGTCAAACTTTGTGGCTACGCCTCATAAAAACTGTATATATTGCAAATACTGTGCATCTCCTTGTTATGAGCAGAAGGAAAACAGACAGCGTTTATACAGGAACAGAATATAGACACTACGCCCCTTCGCTCTGCTATACTCTATATACATCTTGTGTTTACTTCTAACCACTTTTCTTCTTTTTTTTATCAATAAATCATTAACAAACGGCGCATACCCCGATATTTTAAAAACAGGATTTATTATTCCAAATATAAAAAAGGTGTTAAGCATGACGTACAAAATTACAGATCAGTCACGCTCCTTAATTCCGCAGCATGAATACTTGACTTCTTTCTTTCTTTCTTTTTAGCTGAGTATTATCATGCTAGAAACGTGGATTCTGCCTCAGGGATTCCGTAATTTATAACCGTATCGACTACTGG